>NW_010516864.1:0-47424 GCF_000687285.1 Phaethon lepturus | reverse complement strand
GGGGGAGAGCAGAGGAGAGAATATCAAATTGTACATCCCTGCAGAAGGGACACATTTTCTAAAAAAAATCAGAATTAGCCATCTCTATGTTAAACCAAAATGTTGGCCAGTAATGTAGGATACAGTAAATTCCTTCTGGAGATGCTCAGTGCCTGAACACTAGCAAATGGACCAGTACTGGAGTGGGAGGCTACAGAGTGAAGACGAAAAATATTTTTATAGCTGTATCTGTTCTTTGAAAAGTCAGAGACAGACTTCAGTGGGAGCAACTTCAAGCAAATCCCCCATGTGGATGGAAATACTGAGGGGTAGTGGAAGACAGATTTCCCCGTTGTTACTCACTTTACTTCCGATTCTTTTTCTACATTTCCAGACTGAGCTCAAATGGTTTCATAGGCATTAACCTTATTTTGCAAAGAAGGAAAAGATACAGAAAAAAACCCACTTGCCTTATTGCTTTGAGCATACATATAAAAAAATGCACTTATACTTGCATGGCTGTTATTACTTTGGGTGTACATATATTTAAGCAAACATACACTTGCATGACTCCTGAAACTGAGAAAAGGCGGCACATAAAATGGCAGAGGCAGTTTTGCCTCGATGAGTGGGTTGCAGCAAGTTTTGTTGCTATGTGTCCCGCAGAGCAGATAAAGCGGGTGCCGGGATGGGGTTGCGTTTGTCCAGATCGGGGTTATTAAGCGTCTAGAGAGATAATTATTACAGTGCTTCGGCTTCTGGTTTCTGAACGGCTCAGCTTTTCTGGCAGGAAGCCTTGCGCGGCTGGCTGTGGGGATACGGGGAAGAGCAACTTTCAAGCAAACGCTGCGGAAGGCGAACCGCGTCTTTTTCGGTTGCCCTAAAGCTCCGCCTGCTGGTTGTGCTTCCTCCAGGGAGAAGCGGGAAGGCTCTTGCTGTGTGGGCGGCAGGATGCGCAGCAGCCCGGATTCCTGGTGCTGCTGAACATGGACCTTCAGAAAAATCGTTTAAGGGAAGCTGGGTCTTGGCTTCGGTGCCTGCTCTCTTACTCCTATCAAATACTGTAGACCCCTACAAAGACTAGAGCTCAGTGGTTTTCTAGAGAAATTGAAGACATCTGCTTTGAAAATAAAAAAGACACAAACTTCCTTAATGATGCAGCAAATATGCTGTTTTAAAAAAATTTTAACATTTTAAAATGTTAAAAGCCAGTCCTGGCTGCAGAGTCAAGCAATCAAAGTTTAGGAAATGTTGTCAAGATAATGTTTTAGTTAAGATTTTGCTGTGGCACAAGTGAATGGAAGAGCTGATGTTAGAACATGGCTGTGCCTCTGACAGTCCTCAGCCAGCCCTCTCGCACACCAGACGTCTTCTGTCTCTCTGCCATTTCCAGGAATTGAAACTTTTGTGACCTACTAATTCCATGTAGGTTTCCTAAAGCTAATACCAAATTTTGCCTGATTGCTCCTTGTCCTAAGCAGACAAGAATCTTTGACGTAAAAGGAAGGGGAATGAAAATGCTGATTTTGAAGTTAGATGTAGATTTGAAGAATCGGTTGTTTCTTTGTTCATTGCAAATAAATGAGTTGAGATGTAACCAGCAGGTAAACATGCAGTCGTCTCTCCTTTCTGTGATTATTTTGTTTTCAAACTGTTCTTAATCAAAGTACGTTGCTTGCACCTCAGTAAAAACTAAGCATAGGAATGGCTAAATATAAAAATGCGTAATTAAAAAGCCAAGCTTCAATTTCTGTTTATGTACTGAAAGAGTAGTAATACCAGAAGATTAATCAGCATGAGAGAGTCTTTGTGTGACATTATACTCTGAAGGAAAGATGGGGCGTTCAGATGTATCCTCAACATCAAAAAAACCTCTTTTGCTTTCTGAAGATTTGCATGTTGCATTCTCTTGGCATCCAAGTTATGATGAGAGAGTGTATAATTCCTCGTGATCAAGGTCAAAAATTATCATTCATTGGGAAAGTATGATGGGAAAGTTGAATATACTCACCTCTATACTGTCATTAGCAATTTCTGTGCGGTTTCTGAGAGAATATTGTGACTTGTTTCATAGCAGAGTCTAGAACCCTGTTGTAATAGCAAGACTACAGTGGACTTCATCCTGTGCTCATGCACAGTTATAGACAAGGACAGCAGATTACAGGGGAAACAGATTAGAGGGTGAGAAGAGATACATAAACAGTGGCTCAGATTATGTGGCGGTCATCTGCTAGTCCATGGACAGAATCAGATCCTCTGAATGTTAATTCTTACCTTTTCTGTAGACTGAGGATACATCTGCAGACTACACAGTCTCTGTTCTACCTGAAGTCCATCTCCTGGGTAGCTTAATATTGGGATAATTGCTCTTCTAATACACATTAGAGTACAAAGTCTTTAGCATTCCCAGGAGGGATCATGGTGGCAAGTATGGTAACACTGGTATTGCACGTTGGTGAGTGGAGCCCCATTGCACTTCGTGAGGTATAAGGAGAACTTACCCTGTTAAGAAGAGCTGACAGCCATGCTGCTTTTCTTTCGCAGTGAACACCTGCATGTGCAGTCTCCTCATTCTTTGTCCCACTGGTGGTCTCTTACATCCCTTTGCAGATCATTCTTGTTAACTGATTAGTCCATGTAACCTCAGCAGAAGAGTATTCTGCCTGCCTTCCCTGTGTCTGCAATTTGGATTTTTCTAATTTAGGCATAGAGAATATGACTGTGCACTGGAAAGGCAAAGTTGCTACGCAGCTTATCTGCAGGCATGGCAGAACACTGTGCTATGCGCCCGCCTACCCTTCATCTGTGCATCTGCTTCTGATGAACTGTGGCCACTGTTCTTTTAGGATTCGGGTACAGAATGGGAACCCAAAGGACACCCTTCACTCCTGTTTTAAGTGACACCATTCGTACACTAAGGACAGTGCAGCAGCAATGGGGTGGGACCTGGGCCTGTCTTCACTGTGTAAGGAGAGGAACTGGGATGACACAAATGTAGTCACTGTTCTGGCCACAGAGAGGAACCCAGAGAAAGGATCACAGAGTGGAACAGCAGTGCATGCTCTGAAAGGATCTCCTGCAGAAGGGAATCTCTTTTAAATGAGGATCTGAGAGAGTGCCAGCCCAGGGAGTGCCTGGCAGCCAGACCGAGTTGGAACAGAGCTGGGGAGGGCTGGTGGGTGGTGTGGCCTGGTGCAGATGGGCCGCTATACTGCAGCTCCCCAGGGATTGTCCGTCTTTGTGGGTGGGCCCAGGGCTGCCAAGCTGGGCCAAACCTCACAATATTTAGGGTATTTTCGTAAAGTCCCACCTTCTGAATTCATGTGTTTTTATTAGAAACCTAGCTTCCATTCAGGAATAAAAAGTTACATTTCTAGCTCATAAGCTTGAAAATGTGAACCATAAGGGCCCAAAAATGGAAGGATAATAAAAATAAATGCCTTACTGTTTTCTTGGAAGAAAAACAAAGCTGAATTTAAGGAGAGTATTTCAGTGTGGTTTTGAATGTCTTCAGGAGAGGAAAACCTCTTGAGCCTCTTTCTGTGCATTCATGGAGACATCTCAGAACTTTTCTAAGATACTTCACATTCTGCAGGTCTGTCTTGGTAGGGAGGTAGAGATGGGGAAGCAAATGGGATCAGGCCCTAATTACATAATGTTCCACTCGGTTGTGGTGTCCTGCAGCTGTACAGTGCAGAAATGTCCTGCACGAAGGAGCACATGGAAATTTTAAAAATAAAACTAAAATGGGGGGGAAGAGTGAGCAGAATGTGCGTAAAAGGATGTCAAACCAAAAGCAAACTAGCACACTATTACAGAAAATCAAGTATATAGTATATACTAGTAGTATACACGGTGTGAGCTACTGAGCAGCATAGAACAATGAGTTGTTCTACATGCTCACTCCTAATTCCCCAAAGAAACTTTTGCTGTTAATGGCAGGCTGTTGTTAATTATAAGTCTGCATATTATTGATGTAGGCAGTGCTATTTCTTAATGCATTCCTGTGATCCTAGTGTTTTCTGTTCATTTGTTTATTTGTTTTTAATTTCCAAAGCTTGGACAAGGATCTGCCTGAGCTTGCATATGTATTGCAGAAGGAAATCTGAAGGCCAGTCTCATCCCTGGCTTCTGCATCTCATTAACAGTTTGCAGATTTTTTTAGGGAAGGGCATGTTGAATATATTCAATACCTCTTTATGAGGGGCTCAGACTCCTGCTGGGCCACACAGCAGTGTGGTTTTCCTCGAGTTCAACTCCAGCCAGGAGTTGAGAGTCCTTCCAGCCAGGGCTCTGAGCTAAGGCAGTCTGATGCAGATGAGTTGAGTTAGACTCAAAACTTTCAGAGGAAGTTGAGAAATGTGTTTTCTCCTTTTTTCTTTTATGTTTTCTTTATGAGAGAGAAAAAAAGAGAGAGAGGGAGAGAGACATAGGTATATGTACTTCTTGGTTAGGACTTGGATCTGCTGGCAGCCAAGAGCTGGTTTGTTTATTTAGCTTGCAAGAAGGAATAGGCTAATGTGTTTGCTGGACTTTGATCTCTGGTTAGCTGAGGAGCCCTTTCAATAAATTAAAAAGTACAGAGGAAATTATGGGGGAGTTTGAGGATGAGAGGATGAGTTGTTTTGAGTGTGGGACTTCTCTGAAGCTTCCTGCATTATTTTTTTTTCATCAGGGCTGTGCTCTAGGAGACCCTAGGTAATATTTGGAAGGCAGACTCTACTTTGAAGGAATACTGTGTATTTAGTTACATCAGTGTATGCTGACTTAACAAGACTAGAGGAGAGAAAATAAGAAGATAGAACCAAATTAAGTTGGTATGGTCATTAACTTCATCAGGGAGAGGGCTACTGAAAGCAAAAGTACCTGTATTTTACTACATCTAGGTCAGTTACTAGTTCGCCTGCTTCTTTTGCTTCTAGAATTTCTGCAGTTGTCTTCAACATCTCCCTGTCCTAAGGGCTTCAGCCCCCGCGACTCTTGATCTATGTGTCTCTAAGGAGGCATAAGCAGCAGCAACAGCACTTCAGTATTCCCTTTCTCAAGAAACTAATAATTTACATTGACCACTGACTCCCATATTATTTACCTTATACTTTTCCCTATTTTCTCTTGCCCTCATGCTTTTTTCCTCTCTTCTGAGTTGATCTCAGCAAAAGTTGGTTCTAGTCCCCGCTGTCGGGTAAGTCTCTGCAGCCCCTACGGAGAGAAGGAGAAAATGGGTCAGAGCTGCAGAGGCAGCAGCGGGGCACAGTTGTCTTACTGGAATGAGTACGAGGCCAGGAACAGAGAAGTGCTGGAAGCTTTGTGCTGTGTTTCTGTGGTAGAACACCACAGCTCTGATGGCACACTAATTCAGTTTTTTTACTTTTAGGAACCACTAAGGCAGTATTGATGCTTCCTTAACTGTGCTAGTTCATTATCATACAATGTAATTATCTGATTCTGGTATACAGTTTGTAGGACCTATTTTCTGGGGCCTGTTTCTTGGCAGATATACCTGATAACGCAGCTTCCAAAAATGTACATTGAAGGGTCAGATTGCTGTGCTGAATAGATTATTATTTGTATTTTGGTGGGTCTGGGGCCCTGTTATGATAGACTCTGTAAAATGTCTAATGTAAGGCTGGTCCAAGCTCTAAAGAACGCAAGTTCCAAAAAAAAAAAAAAAAAAAAAAAAAAAAAAGAACATGTAATAGTCTCAAGTCAAAATCCCAACCTTTTGGAAGGAATTTGGACATAAATTGGAACTTGGCAGCTCTGGTGGGTTTGTAATTAAAAATGCCAAATAAAATTCTGGTAAGAGCCTTAACATGTCATTGCTGACATGAACGTTAGGCTGCCTTACTGGGATTGATAGACACTTTCTTCCTTCTTGTTTAATAATGTATTTCCTCTTGGAGGAAAACTGTGGTGGTAAAACTCAGCAAAGCCAACAATGTGTCTCATAAACAAATTCATTTCCTTTTTCAAACATTGTTTCATTCAAGAGCAATACATTCAAAATTCCTTTTAGCACTGGGTCTTTAACTGGTTCCTTTTGCAGGAATGAAGCAATCTTCCTTAAAGTTTGCTGAATTTGTTAAAATCTACTATGTTATCTACTGTTAGGAATGCATCCTTTACTGAATTGCAGCAAGGGAATGACCTCGATAACATAGTTGAGGTATGACTTTATTTGGAGTTCCATAGGAAAAACCCCACACATTTGTTTTTAATGGTGAGCATTTGCCTGTAATACATAAAAAACAAAAAAATCACCCTTAACGTGTCTCTACAGGGATGCATTTGAGTTCCAGGATTGTTTAACAATTTTTAAAACAAAAAAATGAGGGACACCTGTTCCTGGAGCGAGGAGATCTCATTTCATCTGTCTCTGAGAAAGCCTCAGCTGCTCTGCTTCTCCCAGAAACTTACTTAGTAAGGCCCAAGGAAGGGCTAATAGGGCACTTTCATTTGTTTAGCTTTAGGCATAGCTTTTGCTGCATTTCTTGATTCGCTGATCTTTTGTTTTTCACACACTACTGTGATGTACAGGTGTGATTTGAATACAGTTCTTTTTGTTGAGACTATACAGTCTCTTTGCCTCCAGTTAGGAAGCGTTGTTATTTGAAATGCAAATATATCTGTGTTACTTCCAATGTTTAATGTTCTGTACAGAGAAGAGACAAAAAGAGGGAGAGGGAAGGTAAAGGAGAAGCGATACGATGTAAATGGTTTTGTGGCTTAAGACTGAGCACTGACTAAATCTGAGAGGAATGAGCACCTGTTTGGGAAGTGTTTCGGCAATTTAAAAAACTAAGTGCAGTTTATTATATATTCTGCAGGAACAAATGGAATTCAGATTGCTAGTTGCCAGGCATTAATTGAAACAGTTATGCAACTAAAGTTACCTTGATTTTAGCATTAATACTGCTTGGAAGAGCATTTCCTGCAAGGCTGCCGTTTAGGTTAGTGGTTTGCATTTCCTCCTTTTTTGGGATAGTTTAGAATTTGTTTAAATATCCTTATCCAAGAAAGGAGTAGGGGACACACCATGTGATTGTAACCATAGAGCAGGAACAGTAAGTAGGACTAAAGCTGTGGAAGGTGGTCTGCGGTGTAACCCGGGGCTGAGTGTGTTCAGCTAAAACTATTCATTAAATGCTCTCTCGTGATGATGAGAGATTTAGAGAAAATCAGCACTGGCTTTTGAACCGTTTATCAATTAATGAGAAACCAAAGTTCTAATGAGTATGGTAACGAACAATGACTAGTTATAGTGGAAGCTCATAAGTAAGAAGAGGCCAGAGCAAAATATGGCACCATGGCAATGTTCCCTCACCCAGCCCTGAATAATGAAAGAACTGAATGGAAATTGCCTTTGTTGGAAAAAAGCCTACACACACAGCCTTACTGTGTGAGCCGGCACCGACTTTCAGTAGCAATAACTAAGTCATATGTGCTACTGAGCCTTATAAATGAGATGAGTTTCCTCGTGCATAAATGAGGGTTTCGGCAAAGAACATATATGGGGTTTGTTGCACTGGGTGGCAAACATCTTCCATTATCCCCATAGCAATGCTGACTGAAAATTAGTTTGCGTTTGGCAAGAGGAGATACCTGTAAGCCAAAAGGGCTGTGTCATGCTGCTGCCTGTTGCATCATTACCAAGACAAGAGTTGTTCTTCTGCCAGTACTGTGAATGCTGTCTGGCTTCTCCTCCATCGTCGTTTGCTCTAAGCAAGCAGTTGGGGAAGACTGGCTTGTGCTTTTTTACCAGTCCTGTGCATAGGTCCTTCAGAAGCTTATTTTCACAATTAAAATGGATTTAGCAGGGATTTTCTTCTCTTCTGTTACATCTTCTTTGTGCCCCACTTGATTGGGCTGTGTTTTCTGAAGAAACAGACTGAAACTGTATTTTAATGATACTTGGTCCTCTAAACTATAGGTGGTTTTTGGAAAATAGTGCTTTAGGCACAGAGGTACCTTTGAGCTTTAAACAACATGGCCTTCTTTCTCTGGGTGCTTCCACACAACATTTATCTAGAGATCAAGGTAAATTTTTACCTATCTGAGATGCTTCCTCTGAAGTAACTGCTTATGAAGAAATAGAAAAGAGCTCTTGATTTTTTTTTAATCGTTCCCAATTGTCTAAAAGGGGGTGCCACAAGTGGGTCACAGGCGTCTGTCTAGGGGCAACTTCTAACTCAAAGTTGAATATTCTTGTTTGATGTCTCATTTCACCACTAAAGACATGAGCTATAGAGTTCTAGTAACTGGAGACTCCGCATCTATATGTGTTTTATTCCTTAGAGTTTGGGTGACCTGATTGCAATAGCATGTGTTTTAGGAGAGAAGAGATGCTAACCTTATCATCCTGGCTTGATTATATTTAAGGTTGCTTCTGAAACAATTGCCAAAGTGGTTTCTTTACTGATGTTTTTAATTAGGAAGTATCACCAGAATAAATTTGGTTCAGTTTTCTACATCAGTATCATTTATTATGGAGAGCATTGTGAGCTGAACTATATGTAGATGGCTAATGACTTAATGTCATTAAGTTATTTATATTTTCTCAATTAGAAGGTTGTGGGATACCCTGATGGGTAGGCCTGATGTAGGATCGGAATAGAATTAGAATATATTTTTAATCTAAGAATAGCATGGGAGTTTCAATATTTTAAAGAAAGGGGTGAAATACTTAATATTTATTGCACCTACAGTACAAATTACTTTCAGAGAAACATGCAGTGATTAGGAATGATTCAGTCTTGATGAATTGTCCTGCCTTACACAGTGATATAGCTAGACACGTCTAGCTGGCTTCGTTTTGTATGACCAGTGTGATATATTCCCAAGAGGCTGAAGCACTTTCTAAGGAGGGAATACATTGTCCTCGTCGCATCAACAGTCCTTTCTTGGGTACATTGTGACATCCTTTTTGTGGGATGTGTTTGTCACAATGCTGTATGGGAGATGTGTGCGTAATGAATCCAGTAGAAATAAACAGTGTTTTCCCCCTTATGAATATTTGATCTATGATTTATTTATCCACCCAGACTTGGACTAATAGCATGTCAAATGCTGCCTGTTTGTTTTCCTGTTGACATATTTCTATCAGCAGTGTCTTCTGTATTACGGACAGGAAAAATATTAGCAGACTTATAAAACAATGGCTTAACGAGACCAATTCTTTGATGTAAGCTAGATGGACTCCACTTGGGAAAATAATAAGAGATTAGGTGGAGGGGAGGGGTTTTTGTCTACTGTGAAATTGTTCACATTAGACTGGAAGAAGAGTAAATTGAGACTGACTGACTCCACCAGAAGGTCAGACACTGACCAGTGCTGGCAGGCCGGTGTCTGCTGGGGCAGAGCTTGCCTATGTACCCCTGTGTAACTGTATGGAGACCTGAGATCTCTCTGTTTTGCACCTTAGCATGCACCAAATCATGATGGAAAGAATCAGGCTTGGTATCACTGAAAATGCCTAGTGACAGCAAGCAAGTCAGAGATAGCTGCAGGTAAGGAGGACAATTATTTTGACAAGGAAAAAGATGCTAAAAGAGTCTAAATGCACCATCTTGCCATAAATGATCAAATCTGTTTAATTTGTGCTTTTCATGATCTGATGCTGAGTTAGTGTTCTTGCATCTACGAAAAAAAGAAATTGGTGCAAGTGTTAAAGCAAAGAATGTCAAATCTGATTATGAGGTTCAGGACACCACAGGCACCCATAGGTAATTCACTTAATCAGGAGTCAGAACTCTTGTATTTCTCTCTCTGCTGTGCCAGTGCCTCCTGTGTAACTTTTGGCAAGGTAGTCGCTTTCCTTTTGCCTTGTCTATTTATAAACTGTTAAATATCCAGGAAAGGTAGAAACTCTTATTATGTGCTTTATTCGATACTTAGTTCAATGTCTGTTTCTTCTGTTACAGCTGTGAAGTCCATTGTAATAAAACGAATAATAATGGAGAGTTTTGTCAAGAGTGTCTCCTATTACTTGTGATTGTCTGAAGGGCTAGTTCTCTTTGTTCCACAGAGTATCTTTTCTATTAAAAGAAAAGTTTCCACTATATAAGGCATAGACTTTTGCCTTTAAAATTGGTAACAGCAAAGGTCAAAAGAATGGCTTCTGCTTCTTATTTCAAAGGTTCTTTTAGGTTTAGTGTAAATTTGAGTTAATAATAGTTCAAACCTGCATTCAAACTGCATAGGTGAAAATGCTACTGCTTCTCTCTCCCCAGTGAATATTGACAATATACTTTTCTGCTTACAAGAGACAGGCTGTCAAAGACATGTAATTAAATAACATTATGGAGGTTGGCATGCTTTCATTCAAAAGACCAGCGTACAAAATCTAAACACTTTAAATTATTTCTGCTTTGAATGGCTGCTCTAGTTCATGGCTGGTTATCTCCCGTTTCAAAGACTTCCGGCACTGAGGAAAACAGCTTTCCTAAAAGCTGCTGGCAGTTCTGGTATGACTCCTTCTAGTCTCCTACACTTTTTCCTGTTCATTTCTTTTTTACACTTTAAGAAAACATTTTGAATTTTCCTGCAATCTTTGATATCAGGAGATAGGAGCAGAAGCACAGACTTTCGTATCTAATTGTGCACTTGGCCTTATCTTTGTCTGCAAGGCTGATGTTTACCTTTGAAAAGGAAATTATTCTTTTTGAACAATTATAGTTTCTAAGCTTTCATCATGTCTCTCTAATTTGTAGTGCTTCGCTTCTAGTGCACTGTCAGATGCTTAGTGAAGTTTTAAGAAGATAATGTCCTTAAAAAAAGGGAAGTAATTTTTTTTTTCTTTTAGAAGAAAGTCCTTTTTAACAATAATCTGAGCTGATCAAAATGTTCTTGATAAACTGATCTTTTAAATTCAGTATGGATAAAGCTAAGATACTGCAGGAGGCAGGAATGAGCATCTGTAGGAAGAGAGAAAGGAGGAAGCTGGTTAAGGAGCAATCCTTTAGAAGAGGATCTAGGGCTTACAGATCGGTGGTGGCTGTATATGAGTGGGCAATGCCGTGTTGTTTTAGAAAAGCCAAGCCTTACACTGGATGTGTATGAGCAGGAATATTGACTGCAGACTATGTGAAGAAAGCCTTCTAGTCTACTGAGGAATGGTAGGGCTGGAGCTGAAGTGCTATCTCCACAGAACTTAAATGAAAATAAACAGAAGTCTAGAAAGTGCAACCTGTGAAGCAAGAATGAAAGAGGTTTTGCTTTTTGGTTTCAGAAAGGCAGGCTGGGAGATGCAAGAGTGAGTGATAAAGGCCTGGTGATAAGCTGTGGGTATATGTATGTACAGGTATAAATAGTTACCCTGCAGAGAGGTAGAACTGAATTGATTCTTCTTAAGCAAGGTGAACAAGAGACCTAGTGACTTCAGCTCCAGAAGTATTCAGGTTAGACCATGAGAAAAACTTTTCTAACAGTAGAAATTGTTAAGCAATGGACTAGATTGTATGGCAAGGCTGGGCAGTCTTCCTCTGCGGAGGCCTTAGATGACAGATTTAATCTAATGAATTCTCACTTCTGCAAACAAATTCAATTTGCTGGGTTTATAGGAAGGGAATAATTTTTTGTGTGTGTTTATTGGGTATTCTTGCTAATAGCAAATTCACAATGAAATGTAAGCTAAGTAACATTCTCAAAATGCCTCAATTTTGCTAGCAATTCCTAGAAGATACAAATCCCCGATCTCCTATATAAAACACGTTACTGGTTTGAATGATTCCTGTTGTAGTACTGTTACACTGCTAAATTGAGCCTCATATGGCCATTGTATAATCTCAAGAGATAACATGCTCAAGGAGACTTCTCGAAACTAGGGAAACATGCTCGCTCTTACCTATGTCCAGTTTAGAAAAAAGCAATGAGCATGCAGGTACAGCTTTAAAGATAAGCATCACTTAAACCTCATTTTAACATGCAAAAGATTTTCAACACAATCTCTTCTAGATAGTCTAATAAAAACTAGCTGATAAAAAAAAGTTAACATAATTGATTTACTTTTAGCACATGAAAGCATGTAGTAGCATGAAAATGTAGAATAATTGTGATGTGAGAATAGAGGAGGGGCATATATTTATTTTCAACTTGTTGTGGTGCGGGGGCCTTAAAAAAAGACAACAATAGGTGGTGCCTACCTAAGGAAATGAAGTATTTCCCATTATGACATTGTCATCTGTCTTTAAAGACTCACCAGTCAAGCTGTGGTTGTTACAGATCTCTTAAACTAAGAGGATGGCACAATAGATGAAAAATTTCATAACATTTAATCAATTGTGTTATTACTTTCCTTGGTGAGGGTGGTATAGTTCTTACCATCATTAACAGTAACTAGTTAAGGAAATTTTTCATGTTTTCTAATTATTAGTATTGTTATGTGCTTTCAGTAAGTACAAAGTACCGGATTGAGGCCCACAGGATCAAGCATACACTTCAGTGCTTAACAGAAGTTGGGTCCTTAAATGACCCTTCTGTATTTCCTTTGTCATGGCACTAAACCTTGCTGCGCTGCTTGAACTTTATCTGAGTAAGTGCTGCATACTGTATTTATATCAGACACATTTTTTTGTTTGCATTTTGGCTTTATGAAATGTCAGAATCAATCTTATACTAATGAAATGTCCAAATTTCATCTCAGCTATGAACATAGCTGCTAATCCTATAAGATGTTTACTTTCTGCCTCTCTGGCTATGTATAGTAACAGAGAGTCTGCCAACTTAAGCACTGCTGACAAACGTCTCCCTACTGCTAGTCAGTCTAATAAATGTTATTTCATTGAGTAAAGATTTAAAATTAATTAATTAAATGTCATTAAAATCCCTTGCAACCTTTGACAAGTTTGCTCTCTCTGCAGGCCAGTAAAAGTTGCTACCTGAATACTGCATGTGCCCCCTGAATCCCACCCAGTTCAGTAATTTCCTCTTACAATTTCTTAGCTTTAATCATTGTGGAATACAGCTTTTGATGGTAGTGGCTGTGTTTTAGGCAGAAATGTGTCGGGAGAAAGTAAAGAGAAAGGTACGCTGTTCCAAGGGATTCAAAAACAACTGGAAAAATGTGAGCCAAAGACCACTGACCAGAGTCCAACCTTCCTAGCAGATCATGCAGAGTGTAACTACAAATCTCCCAACCCTTTCTTAAAAATGGATCCCAAAATTTTTCCTGTGGCATTCTCTAAGTGAGAGCTATGTAATTCTCAGCATGAAATCTCAGGCTGCTTGCTTTGTTGAAGGCTGTGGTCAAACAGTTCACAGGCAGACTGTCCAAAGAGTGTGAGTGTGTTTGTGTATGTAATGACATTTTTTACACTTAGTTTCTAAGCTTCAGGCCCTGATTTTCTACATCCTGCATTCTGAATAGCCCTTGGCACCTACGCAAACACCACTAGAAGCCTGCTTAGGCAGAACGGTGTATTTATTTGCACTGGCATAGTGCCTGAGGAATTACCCAGGAATAGGGCCCTGGTGCACTGACCACCATAGGAAAAAAATAGATCTCAACAAGTGTTTCTCAGATTTCTGATACCCAGGAAACACTTTGTTTGAGATGGGAATTGCTAGGCAGATGACAGATGTGGCCAAGCAGCCGTTACCCTGTGCAGCAGTCCGATGAACAGTCATTAGTGGTTGAACAGGCAGAGCACACAGCCATCTTCCAAAATTTCCCTTGCAAACCATTTGGGAATCACTGCATTTTCCCTGCCCCCATGTTATGGAGCAAGCTGATAAGGGAGAGGAGGTAACACCCACAGGAACTTTGTGGGAATACGATTTGGCACCTGACTTGTTCTGTTGTAGATGAGTGGAAAAGCTCAGAGGCAGCAGCCGCTGCCTGGCTTGGTACCTCTGACGGATGCTGCGTGGCTATTGGCTGTGAAAATAGGAGATCCATTTTCAGATGCTTTCCAGAAGTGTTACTGCTCCTCATAGTTCTACTGATGGACAGCAAGCGGCCAGGAACTATGTGATTTTGGCAGTTTAGGACCAGATCTTGTAGCAGTATGATCTGACATGAAACCCGGATGTGTTTTTTTCTATTTCTGCATTTATTTAGGCAGTGCCACTGATACAGCAAAGGAAGTACAAATACAGTTTTAATTTTCTTGGATCAGAAGATCTTTCCCACAGAAATCAACCCCTGGTGTGTCCAGTGGAGACCCTGTTGATTCACCTTCCTTAAACAAATTGATCAGGATTTACAGGCTTAGTATCTCCTCTGTTCCAGGGTGAACAAGGAAGGTTCACTTTTCCAGGTGACCCACCATTGCCTTTCATGTGTTCAGAAACGGGAGCCTAGCTTTTTAAAAACATAAATGAGATTTATTCATAGTGTATGTACGAAACTATCAAAGAAAACATGAAAAACAGAACCCCATGGGCCCCTGTTCTTGATAATTAGTTGTGTTTTCCTCTTGGAATAGACTTGTCCTCGCCTGATTCTCACCTTTGTTCAGTTAAGATTGCTAGAGTTTCTATATACTTTAGTGTCTTATTTTGGTATCTGTGAAGGATTTATTGTAAAATCCGTGTTACAGCATAACAGAGGAGTGCTGATTAAATAAATGGTGTTTCCTGTGGTGACACGGGACCAAATATACCTTTCTAGCTTGACTGTGCAGGACTCAAAATCATCCTTGAATCAAAAGCACCCCATAGAATTAAGAACTCATACCTCAGGAAGTCTCAGGTAGAAATGTGTCATCCCTCAATGCCTGATTGAGAACCATTTTCTGTTTGGTATTTTTAACCTTCTCCGTCTGTTTAGTTCCTGCTCTGCCACTTAATGTAATGCCCGTTTATTGCAGACTGCTTTTAGTTTGGTCCTTTTAAAAGCTCCCTGAGGCACAATGATGCCTAAAAATTAATGTATTCCCTTCCCGCACATCAAGCAGATGTGTGTATATTGAGTTAGTGTCTCCAACGTTTAGCTGATTTCTTTTCAGAGCATAGTTGAATCACTGCTACATACCAAACCCATTTGTGGCCTTTCCTCCTTAAACTATGGGGATACGTAGATTCATATACACAATATTTTCAGCTTTAACTGCAAAGTGCTTGTGTGACTTGCAGCTTTTTGTAAAATCACTAGTGCTCCAGTTGTTGAATGTGGCTGGATTCAACAGGAGCATGCGTAAGGAACTCTTGGCATTCCAAGACCTTAAAGTGGTTGTCTTTGTCATCTTTGCCCACCTATTTTTTTCTTACTGGTTGGAATAGAAGTTGTCTTTGAAAAGGTTACTGCTGGTTGAAAAGCTGAGGACTTCGGTTAACATGCTAGGCAAAAGCATCCTTGCCAAGGAAGGATGTATTCCAGCTAACTGTACAGCCAGGTCAGGGTAACTCCTGCTTCTCCTTCTCTAAAGGGAAAGAAAATCCTCTGCTACAGTTCATATTACACAAAGCCATCGTTGTTACTTCTCAACCATTGTTGAGGTCACTCATTTTACCTGTAAATGACAATGCTTTATTTTCTGTCAGAAAAGGGTGGTATCTCTCCATGTACCTGCAAATCTTCTTTGTATCATATTCCGTCTTGCTGAGATAGTCAGCAGACATAACTCTTTGGAAGAGCATCAGTCCTGTCCTACTTTTCTACCCTCACCATACAGAAAAGTGCCATCGCACTCAGAACTAAAAATGCCAACTTCAGGTTGCATTGTGTTTATCAAGGTAAGACATCGGAAGGATGGTTTCCTGGAAATACCCCCAGCCCCTTAAGGTAGACAGAGTACCTTTCCCACTGTACTAAAAAGACTTAGCTGTTCAAGAAAAGTCTTTTAAAAATATAGATTTATTTTAAGCACGTGAAACATCAGGATAGGCACAATTATAAACACAGAAAGATTAAACATGGCAATGAACTTGCGGCCAGACAACGCAAGCAATAACTTAAGAGGCAGAGGTTACCATTTCACATAAGAAACCTGCTGAAACTTGGTTATTTTTGGTACTAGACATTCTAGACTTTGTTCATATCACTTTTAATTTGAAAATAACCTGTCATTCCACCCCTTACAAGTTTTTAATTTAGAAGTTACTTCCATAAATGCCTATATATTTTAAATAGTATGTAAAGTGCATTCAGATGAAGGACGGAAAAAGGTAAAGGCCCAATTTCCAGTGCACTAGAGGGGACTGAGGCAAAACATACTCAAATCATTGACTAGAAAGAGCTTGATTTTGAATCAAACTCTAAGAACATATTGAGTAATGGCACAGTAATGCAAACATAGTTTCTAGGAGACAACTTTAGAGTAGCTACTAACTACTAGAACTATGGCTTGACAGCATATTTGCCTTTTAAGTTTTGCAGAGCAAGGTCACATTCCTCTGTTGATAATTACTAGCATAAAAATATGGTGAAGTTTGAAATGTTCCTCTTAATGTGATCCTGAACAGTTGTTACCGTAAACAACGTTCTATTTATTTTGAAATAGTCCGTTAATTCTTGGGTCTTATTATCTGCATTTTCCTGTAGACTGTGAGGTGCTATCTTGGAATTCCAATTAGTTTTTTGTTTTTAGAAGTGCAGCCATTTCCATCTTTAACCAGCGTTTAAGCCCAAAGCTGCTTCTGTTAACATCAGTGAATCAGCATGTCTTGTTCAGATGCTAAAGCTTTATAGTTCACAGGCAGTTAAGGGAAATCTAAGGACAGCTGAAGGAAAATACCACCTTCAACTCTCAGCTTCTTGTAACTCATTTGTGTCCCTCAAAAACTTGAGAAAGGCTAAGGGATATTGCAAATTAAAACACTCTGGCATCATTTTTTTCCCTTAAGACATGTTGGGGAGGTAGAGGAATTGAGCAGCATGAAAAATTCCACTTGTGTTTGCACAAGTGGGCTCCTCAGTCCCCTTTTTGAGAGGTCACTGCGATGCTGGAGCCTCTTACCCCTCTTAGCACATCTGTTACTTTTGTGGAAGCATGAACTTGGAGGATAGTGAACAATGCTCCCAGTACTGTGATGCTGACATCAAGGACAGAATAGTTACAGTGTTTTTTCCCTTACACTCAAACAGGAATAACTCCTCCTGATATGAAAGTAAAAAAAGAAACATTTTTAAATGTTTTTCTATTTTCTATCAATTGTGCTTACGAACAGCTAGGGAAAAAAATCCTGTAGAATTCAAAAGCTGAATTCTTTAACTCTTCTCAGTCATCCTTTTTGTCAGAGGTACTTGAGTTATCCTCTTCGTTTCCTTTAGGACAGACTTTATTTCTTGCGATTGGTGTTGTTTCTGAGACTGGGATTGTACTCTTTCTAACTGGACTGTGTTTGACTTCAGGTGACTCAGTGTCATCCTCCTCCAACAAATCTAACTGGTATCTCTGTAGGTCTAGGTATGTAGTAAATAACTTGGCATATTCTGGATGCTTGAGTGCAAAGTCCTTGAACTCATCTGAAAAATATAAAAAATACAGATACTATAGTGCAGTAACAGGATCAAAGAAAATTTCATTGCCTGCTCCTTTTACTGAAGTTGATCTCCAGTTACTTTCCTCTGCAGCATCTTGGGGTATGAGAACCATCAGATAATTTCAGAGAGAAAAAAGGTAGGAAACTCACACTGTCAATATGACTATCAGAGTGCTGCTCTTCGTTATGAAAGGACATAACTTACCATAGGACAGCTTCCTGGTTTCATCTGCATCTATTTCTTTAAAGAGCATAGAAACGTCAAGCTCAGGCAACCCTAGAGCTGACTGAATGATAGAAGCAAACTCATCTTCCGTTATAGTGCCATCCTCATCCATGTCAAAGAGCTGAAAAAGATATTATGTGTAGAAATACTTTAGCATCAGTTTGCCTCTGAACCTTCCAGGCACGTCAGCCACCTGTATTAGGTTTTTAGGATTCAAGAGGTGATCTGCAAACAGTGCCTGGGATTTGAAGAGACTGGCTGCATCTCAGCTACTTTCTCTTGCAAAAGATTTTATGTATTTCTCTGGAATAAGACTAAGCAGACGCTTAGCAAAGCAATGTACCTGCTATAGTTGGGATTAGAGTATTCTCTAATAGGAAAAGTATGTAGCGAATCTGCAGCAACAAACAAACCTTACGGCATTAGTTCAGTAACAAAGCTCATACAAAACTAAGAAAAACAAAACATAAACAAGGGTTTACGTTAATTGTCACCATAAACTGTGCTAAGGGTGTACTGGATTCAGACACTGTATACTGGAACATCTTAGGTTTTAGTCTTCATTTTCATTAAGTTATGGCCCATCTGCCATCAGATTAAATTTGCCATAGTTTATGCTCTGACATAAAATACCTTGATTTTAGTAAATGTGATATGTCACCCACCAAGGAATTATTGTAATTAACAAGGAATTTTGGTGACTGGAATGCAGGCAGTAGATGTACACTGATCATCCCATCCTTCCCAGCACAGTGACAGTACACATCTGCTATGAATCAGCCCCTTGAGAGGGGCTGTAATTCTCAAACACTTGCTACAGGCAAACTTTCCCATTGCAAAGGAAAGCACATTTCGTGGCAGAGAAAACGAATAGCAAAAGGAATCCCATAGTTCCATTTCAGACTGACACAGACTTTTACCAGCTGAACCAGTCACCTTCCGCTGAAACTGGGAATTAGAACAAATTACTAATTTTATAATCAGCGCAACTGTTAAAATACCAAAGAGTATAGACTAGAAAACAAAACAATGAAACAGCAACAATAGCTGCTAAGGCTTGCTTCTTCATAGGAATCTGTAGTGATAAAACATCCCTGAAAAAGCACAAATCACTTCGAACAGCTGTAGCGCTTATCTGTAAAGCAGTGAATGGATATAATGGATTGCTGTAAGAATTCTGGTACTTCCCAAGTATGCATCAGTACTAAAAAGTATCCAGTTTAAGATGAACACGATCCATATCTCAATATATTTTTCAGTATGGTTCATAACAACAGATTAGCGGTTAAAATAACTAAAATAACTGAATCTGTGTCAAAGATCTACTTAAAAAAAAGTCACTCGAGCATTTTCCTGTTCAGGGATTCACAACCTGGGCATCCTTGGTCACATACTGCTTGCTTCTACCTGAGATCCAAAAGGAGCTACTGCTCTTTAACTGCTTGTACTATCAGGACACTACAGTACAAGCCAACAGATGATCTCAGATGCAGCCCAATTTTGGATGTGCCAGTCCTGAATAGCCCTTCTTGATTTTTTCCCCCCTCCTCTTCGTTAACAGCAGTGACTCTACTAAGTGCTTGACCCACAAAAAAAGGATATTGCTCCATCTATTGTCTACTTGTGACATTGAAGAATCACAGCAAAAAAAACCTCAGGCAAAAAAACTGCGAGTGCTGCTGAATCATTTTTGGACTTAGCCTGCCAAGTTATATATTCATTAGTGCCTTCACACGGTTTTTGAAACCCTTCTCTATGAAGCTGATACTGCAATTCTCCCCTTTCCCTTCACACTCTAAATGTCAATTGGTTTAAGCATATTACTCACATTTGCATAACAGATTGAAGCTATAAACTTATGATTTGAAAGCAAACAGATTTACAGTCAGTCTTGATTTGTCAGGTTTGTAGACTTACACTAAATTGAACTTACCTTAAATGCCATCCGAATAGTCTCTTCTGTGTTGGCTGGGTTACAAAGAATAGACAAACCAATTACATATTCTCTGAAGTCAATGGTGCCGTCTCCATTCTGTAACCAAAATACATATGGCAGTAGTGATAGTTAATGTAGCAAATAACTTTAAAAGCTGCTGTATAAATCAACTGTACAACATGCACTAAGACAGTTTACAACACTACAGGTATTTGTTCTTCCTGGAAAAAACAGCTTACTAACTATACGTAATACTAGGGTTGAAGTAGCAATATACATATTTTCAATAGTTAGAAATTGGGTATCAATTTCTGTCTCATAAACACCCACACAAAAGAGATTTAAAACAACTTACAAGTTTTTCTTTAGTGTATGACCTCCGAGAAGCCTTTAACAAGAACTGGAATACATGTGTTTAAGGTAAATGTAACAGTTCATGTAGCACTGGCACTTGCTGAAGTTCAGAGACGAATGCAACATCCCAGAATAAAAAGCCAACAGTGAGGCTGCTGCCTTGAGTTAATTATTCCTCAGAACCTTCAGCAATAAAATACTTGCCAGTGAAAGTACAGCCTGATGATGCAGTAACTCTACATGGTCTATCTTAGGCCTTTCTTTGAAGCAAATGCATTGCCCTACGTGCTATTTTGAAGCAAATACACTGTCCTACCTTTTATAGCCAGAAACACAATGAATTCATTGTGTTTCCACTGATAATTCCAGTTTTGATTTGAACTAACATTTCAATGTGTTAACTACAAAGCTACATCAACAAAACATTTGAAGCTCTCTTTGATGGGATTCGTGATTAATTCTATGTAAGCTGCATTATATTTGCAGATAGAGAAAATCACAGATGCCTGTTGAAATGTATGCTTAAGTCAGTAGTGTTTCTGTGACCACACTGAAAGTTTGAGGGTTTTGGGAAACATCCAGTGTGGGGAAGAAGCCATATATAAGCCATATTTTTTTCCATCAAAAACATTTTAAAAGCAAACAAAAGTGTAAAGTGGAGTTCCTTTAGTGGATAATGTGTTGCACATCTCAAGAAGAAAAATATTTTTTAAAACGTGGACTCCGTAAGTCTGAGAACGGCACAAAACATTTTCAGCCAAGCGAGAGAGGGGTGGTCTCCTGGGTAAATCTGTAGTGAACAGCCAGATCTAGAGTCTATTTCTGGCTCTCCTACCAACTTCTAATGCCCACTTGAGCATACCAGCCTTAACCTTGACCTTTCTGTTCTTGGTTTTCTGATGCTGAATAGTGTAATATGGAGCTTGCCAGTGGAGACATGCTAGGCTGCTCTGTAGAGCTCTGAAAATCTTGGGTTCTCTGAAATAGGGATTTCTGTTATTGAATTTAGGTCTTAGGATAGTCTTTGATTAACAAAGAATATGCAGTAATGGATTCAGTACTAATTTTTCTTTATCAAGCTATATGTTTGTCAGGATTTAAAACTGCTAAGATACAATTTTATTTAACTTTCAAAACCAATTCAGGACTGTTTTCCGCAGACAACTTTTATTTTCTTTATATTGATGGTCTAACCAATCTTTTTTGAAGACATGCAACCTTTGAACATTTTGTACTTTAAAGGCCTGTGAATTTTAAGGAAACATTTGAGCAAAAACATGAATAGTCTTTAAGTTACTTTTGTGTGTGTCTAAAGGATATAACTTTTGTCAGCTTTTAATCATTAGAAAAGAACAATGTTCTTGCATAAATGCTATTTTATTTACAAACCTGTGCTCTCATTGTGCTGCAGAGATTGACTTTAAATATTTTGGCTACATCGTAGTTCTCATAACAATAATAGATCTAACTTTAAAATGTATCATTATAAACCTAAACTCTTAAAACAACTGAAGCAAGAGTGTAAATAATAATTGTTCAAAGTTCCACGGAATATTATTTTTGGACAGTTTTATAGCAAAGGATTGTTTGATGCTGTTAGAATATTTTTTTAAATTTATTTTTGAAGTTAAGAATAAGTATCACAGGAAAAGAATTGGGAAATAAACTTTAAATAAAATACCACCATAAAAACAACTTCTGAAATCAGTTAACATAGCTTTGGTTGCACATGGAAAAATGACAAGAGCTAATAAAGGTCATATTACTTTAATGTGTTAAAACCCAGTAATCAAAACTGAGTGCAATCTGATACACAGAACTCCAACCATCTGAGTAGGAAACAAACTTACTATGCTTGCAAGATCATGTTGTGACTAACTCTGCTAAACTCTAGGATGCTGGCTAACTTCCAAGCACTCGGGCATTTTGGTTAAGGAGAAATGATAGGGTTGTTGCCTGGAAAAGGAGATGGGAGTTAAATTGAAAAGGCAGGAAAACCTTCAGTGTTTGTGTAGCACCACTGCAAACAAGTACTTGCAGTAGCCTTTCTGTGCATGTCTAGCTGTGTTTGCAGCCTATGCATGCAAGAATAGCGTAAGAAAGCAACACGTGAGCTGAGCTCCAATTCTCCAAATAGCAAAGTAGAACATCAATATTTAAGTATTTGTATTTATGTTACACAAAATAACCAAAACATAGTGTAACCTCAACAACCCTTGTTTTCTTCAAGGTAACTAGTTTTCTGCTGCTATTTTCACTATAGCATGCCATGGTAACTAGGGTTTTGTTGTTGTTGGGTTTTTTTTATATATAATACGGTAAATCTTACACTTTGGGGAACAAGAAAGTTTGCATCATCATGAACAGTTTCCATTTAGAGTTGCATGAGGAGATTAGGCCTAGACAATCAGTTAGCTTTAGGTAGTTGGCAAAGCTCTCTGCAAGACAGCTTAAAGTACTACTGCCCCAAAACTTTTTTCTCACTATGTAAGGCAACACGAAAAATCAAGCGTGTGTGTACATGTGCGCTTGTCATTTCTGTTCTGATTAGCTAAGTAAACCCTGAGTGACAGGGCTACCACAGAGAAGCTACAACTGGACCATTTGGGGAGGAACTACAGATGCACCTCTTGTGTTCATATCCAGGCTCGTCATCCAACTCCAAAATCTCCACTGCTTGTTGCTACATGCAAGTTTTAACTAGTCAGAAAGGGAAGTTCTGAAACAAACCTGGTAGGATGGTGCTCACCTAGAGGTATCACACTTTCCCTCGTTCTCAGTTTTCTATTACTCAGAGCCCAAATGCCGCTGTGGATAACTTTGTGCTTTTCCATTGAATAACTGGGAGGTGGGTGAGTGCCATTGGGAAGGAATTGACCTCTTCCATCACAATTTGAACCAATATGAATATTGTTGCTGTTTCTGTCACCCAGTTCAATATTAAACAAAGTGCAGGAGGAAAAAAGTCTTGGCAAAAATTGTAAGTTACTTTTCCCAAAGTTACAAGTAAAAGACTTCTGCAAGTATACCAGTGAGGAGATTTCATCAGTTTGGAAAATACTACTTGCCAAGTAAAACTGCAAGATTTAGGAATCAAAGCTATGGAAATTTAGAAACAAAACCAAACCACAGCACTCCATTAGTATTCAGATGCCGCACAGGTATTGTGTGGTATTTCTCAATTAGTCACTGATGTCTCCCCTGGGGAGGGGCAGGGGCATGTGGGCTCTTAGATCTGAAGACTGCTGTAGTGCGCAGGCTGTGCTACTCCACTCATCGTTTCACATTCCAGTCAGCTAGCACACACCCTAGACAATTTTCTTTTAAAGCAGCAGAGCCCTGTTGAGAAATCTCCCTTGTTAGATTGCAGTGTAAGAGCTGTTTTCATCAACTATGTAATCCTTAATTCAAAGAAATGTACCTTTGACAGTTCATGTTATTCCTTTTCCTTTTACTGAAAAATTGACATCTTAGAACTGTGCAACTAGCTTGAGTGGGAGGCTGCACCCTGATAAAATTTAACTCAGATAGCCAGAGGTTGATTTTGGCTGGCTGGCTGCTATGTGACTGTGTTATTACAGCAAGCTTCTCTAAATATAAATGTAGTATTTTAAGTTGTTTTCATTATAACTATAATAAGGCTTCAAGGAAAGAGAGAAAAGACTAGTTAATAGAATTGCAGGAAGGAGAAAAAGTTTGTAAAAGTAGCCTTATGTAAGTCTTCAATTTTGTCCTGGCTAGCAGATAGAACTGACAATACCGCTCAGGTTTTGCTTCAGCAGACAAGCATGAAAAAGCAGAAGTAGGAAGTGAATTAAATACAATCATGTAAATTCACTGATCATTATAGTTACTGCAAGTCTCATGTTTTTCCCCTGGTTAGAAATGACTGCATAACTCTCTGTACTAGCGATTGCCTTCTGGCAAGCAGAGCTTTATTCCAGCTTACTGAATGCTGACAAATTGGAACAGTAACATCACAAAGCAACACCAAACTTACGAGCTTTTTATATAATAGTTATACTCATATACGAGCCGCTTTATGTGAAGAAATAACTAAGCTTTGATCCTTCAACACATTCCCTCACTTCAGAGTCTAGAGATAGTTTTCTGAGACAGACTTACACAGCTGTCCAACTGACAACTTACACAAACCCATCAGAAAAGCAGACTAACGCAAGCACAAGAGGAATCGCAACATTTTAAGCTGAGCTATCTACCACTAGCTACACCTGCCTTAGAACAAGGAAAAGACTACAGTTCTATAGTACAGGATTGTATTCTTCCATGTATAGCTTCCAGATGAAGCTTACTCTTCTCTGCTGTGCCTTCATGAATACATGGTCAGCTGCAGCCAGTCTTCAATGGTCATTTCGATCTGTCCATCTCCATCTTGGTCCAGGGACTTGAAGGCCCGGAACATACTGTCCAGTCGTACCAAACAGCTAATGAAGTTGTTGAAATCCATGCCACCGTCCTCATCGGCATACCTGCGTACGATTACCTGGCAGAGTTGCTCATTAAGATGGAACCCTGCAGCCTTCAAGGCATCTGGCAGCTGAGCTCTCCCAACAGTGCCTGACTGGTTGGTATCATACTGCTTGTATACGCACTGCCATTTCTTGATGTTGTTCCACAGATACTTAAACTCTTCAAAGCCCAGTTTGCCATTTGTATCACTGTCCATGACAGCTACCATGCTACGGCATGTGTCTAAGCTGAAGCCATCTGTCTTCAAGTCTTGATGTCTGGAAAGCACTTTGTTCAGGATGTCCCTTAGCTCTGTGGCGCACACTTCCATATCATCTCCAGCCAGCTGGACAAAAAGGCGACGAAACTGTCTGATCTCCTCACTTTCATAAGCTTCCACATTCGTAAAATGATTGTGAGGAGGTGGAGGTGGCTCTGGATTATACTGAGCTGCTGCTTCACTTATAAGATTGACAAGACCTCCAACAAGTCCTCCAAGGTTCCCTCCAGGTCCAC
Organism: Phaethon lepturus; assembly: GCF_000687285.1. Lineage (NCBI taxonomy): Eukaryota > Metazoa > Chordata > Aves > Phaethontiformes > Phaethontidae > Phaethon > Phaethon lepturus. The sequence continues at coordinate 22,522 of NW_010516864.1, read as the reverse complement.
CTCCTGTTAGGAGATCTCCAAGGCCACGTGCAAGGCTCCCTCCACGACCACTACCACTTCCTCCACTCAGCAAAGCTTTAGCAAGGAACATTGCAAAGGTTTTCTGAAGGGAGTTACTCAGAGATCCTGTGCTTCTGTAACTCTCCGAAGCCTTATTGTCTCTGAGCTGGGCGTGGGCAAAACACAGCTTATCGGCGTGCTTAGACTCCACCATGTCTGTGCATGTCCCCAGCTGCCAGAGTTATCTCAGATCTCAGTAGGTTCTGTCAATTGTTGATACGACTCTACTTCCATCTGTCTTCTCTGCATAGTTAGCTTTATGTGATTTGAGGAATCTTTTTAGAAAAAAAAAATAACGATGAGGCTGAAAGCCACAGAGCAAAAGGCTCAAAATACCTGTGCTTATAAAGGAAGCAATTTGAAAAGAGCTCTGCCACATTACTGTGACTGTTCCTCGGTTAAGCTGACCTCCTTAAAGATGAATGCAGCAAAAGCTTACTAGAGTCTTGTCTGTTTTTGCAATCTTTTATACTTTCATCTTTTTAGTGAATTGAGCATTACATTGCTAATTCTATTCATTGATGCTGTTGTGCCAAATAGGGAAAGTGAAAGAAATCTTGATTGCCTTTAATAATTTTGGTTGCCACACTGTATTTCCATTGTATGTACTGTGCTTCAGGACTCGAACTACATGTTCACAGGAGCCAGTGGTACAAGGTGGGGAGGCAAGAATGAAGAAAGGATGAGTACCTAACTCTGCTAGAGTTTCAATGCATTCAGCAATTAAGGAAATATATTTGACTCTTATTTTAGAGCTTGTAAAACCTTTTTATCTGGAAAAATCCTGAAACTGTTTTAATCAGTATGTACAACACAATGGCCTCCCAAGGACAGGTGTACTGCTAGAGCTAGCTTGATCAGGAAGAGTGATGCTGAGTTGGGAGAGCCCCTAAGATAAGAAACAAACTCCAGTTCATACGTACTTGCAGTACAATATGTTGCTTGCCCTGTAGCACATACTGGATGCCTAGAAGTAAGATGGTTCTATGCTACGCTCTAGTCACTGACACTTCTGGTATAGTCGGAGGGGTGCATCCATAGTGCAATTTTTCTCATCTTCAGAGACAATTAGAAAATGGGAGAGATCACCACCGACTATGGAAGAAAGCCTAAATGATCCACATTAACACATAGTCTCCTTTATGGCTGGATATAGGCAAGAGAAGTCCTTCTAGCGTCCAGCAGCACCGTTCACAAACACAGCAGGAACACATGATCTAGACAGCTTCAATCTGCCTTAAATTATCTACTTACAACTACATCAGTTAATTAAGCTGTCAGAATGTACATAAGCTCAAAATCTGGGGTAGGCAGAAGGAAATATTCAGCCATTACCAGCATGAAGATTATCATCTGATGGTGGTACAGCAACTTGGTCCAAGAGATGGCTGTCCTCTTACAAGCTACAAACTGACCAATTTTTTTTCCATCAAAACTTAAGGAGGAAACTGTAAGAGTCACCTATATTGCCTACAGGAATTGCTAACCAAGAAGAATTTACTAAGCTGGACATAATGAATTAAATATCTTTTTGAGATGTGATTCTTAACAAAACATTGTCCACAAGATTTCCAGTCAGTTAACCAACTACTCACCCTGTCGAAGAGTAGAAACAGCTCTTTGAGGACATCTGAAATAGGCAGCTTCAAGTACTCTGCAAACTCCTCAATTCCAATTCTTCCCCCTTTGGAAGCACTTGCAATAGCAGCAAAGGTATCCAACTGCTCTCTGACATGATTCCATTTTAGGCTATGCAAACATGAGGGAGAGGAGATATTTCTATACAGCAGATCTTGGACGGATGGAATTTCAGTAGGAATTATTACAGTGTTCAACGACAAAAAACAGCCAGAGCATGCATGCACAGCATTAGAAATGCTGTACTTCCAACCTGATATTTTATATGAAATCAGCAATTAAGGACTGCTCCCCCTGGTTATTAATATTAAAAGCAGACAGTTCTATGCTTGGGTATATCAGACTTCCTTAGAGTAACTTCCCAAGCCTAGAATCACTGTCCAATAATTAGGCTAGTCTAACAGCAAGCTTCTCATTACCATAAATTCACATCATGCTCTAGGGTGAATATTTCCTTAACAGAAGGGAAGAGATCTCAGCTCTATTAGCTAACTCTAACTACAAATGCTAGTATTGCTACAGCCTGAGAAGTATCTTATCTCCCTGCAGAAATACACCATTGCAAGAACAATTAGGATTGCCATGAAACTATTGAAGATTGTTTCAGACAGAGTTCTATAAATGGATATATAGCACATACACAATAAATCAAGATTTACCATGCACATACTTAAGATTTGACCACAGCCACACCGGCTTATTTGATAGAGTTACTGTATGATTAAGTGGTTCAGTCCTCAAATTCCACTGTGTCCAGACAGAAAAAGTTGACACCACCAGGGAAACACGGCTGCACAGTACAGCTAAGAACAGTAAACCACTGGCTGAAGTCTCAGGCTGGAAAGGACTTTTTTACGTTCTACCACACACTGCCTGTGCTTCTCCACAAAAGCAATTCAAATTGTGCGCTGAGATTATCTTCAAGTGGCTAAAATAGGTACTGCTCCACCTTCCCCACCTTTTGGCGAGATACATCCATAAAAGATTAGAAAAATGCATTCTTCCTCTTGTAACACTGCCCACAAAAATTACTTGGGATTAGTTCTTACTGGGATTTTCCTCATCCCTGATTTCCATATAGTTTATGTATTTAAAATGTATACATAAGAACACATGGCCAAGTCAGTTGTCAGGTAACTTATCTTTTTGTAGATGGCCATCAACACCTGCAGCACTGCAGTAATTATACTACCAACAGCTAAATTTCCCTTACTTGAGTTTCTTGCTAATTTTGGTGAACTCCACCAGCCCTCCTGCTGAAATCATCAGTCTGCAATCTTCAAAAGTATGATCAGTGACTGGCACATTCAAAGCACTGAAACAAAATCAAGGAAAAAGAAAAATCAAGTTCTTATATTAAAATTACTTTTAGTTGACTGTTTCTCTTCTCTGTCTCAATTTGGCTTTAATGCTAATATACAAAACAAACAGTAATTCATTCTTGCACTGCTGCAAGTAGGATAAAGCACTATATACCATTTTGTGAAAGTGTGAAACCATACTGTGAAACTATGTTATGGCAATGTTACGATGTTTTAAGATTTACAGTCTTGTAAATGCAGCCCAGTAACCTTGGAGAACAAACCACCCATTTATTCTTGCCAAGGAAATAAGGAAGCACTTTATTCCAGCTTTCCACGGACTAACGTACTATGTTCCAATGTAAGACAATCTTCTTTATGCTCCATGTAAAAACAATCAAGAGTGTTTTATTATAGGAATTTGACACCTCTTGGTGACAATCTAGAGCAATTCCTATATATAGTACCTGGGACTTGACAAAATTAACTTTACGGCTAGGATATATGTAGAATTGCTGGATATAAAAGAAACGTTCTCAAAGATTTTATTCATAGCTGATTACATACGTTGCCATGGTTTGCCGGACTCTGTTGGCAAAAAGAATGGGATCATTCTTTTCTTCCTCAGTAGGAACATGAACAGGCAGAAACTGAAAGAGATGAGTTATCCAATGGTCACCGCTTTATTAGCAACACGGACATTTTCTTGTTATTGTTTGGAATGGGGGAAAAAGAGGAGAGAAGAATCAGCCATGCAGTGAAGGAACTGGACACTAGAGGTCTCAGCCGCCTTAGAAACCACTCGGGCTCTTCTGCCCTAGCCACACAAGTAAGATTTAGTCCAAACCTGCTTCTTAAAGACCGGTGCAAGCTGCTTTAGTATGAAAAATCAAACCCCCCAAAGAAGGAAAGTGTAATAAATTCATACTTAGAAAATCAAATGTTACATTGGTAAGAATGTGAGTCTGATAATGCTGTACAGTCCTTTTCAAAGATCTGTTATATGTTATGTTATATGCTGGAATAGTGTACGAAAGATTTATAATGTTTTTAAGCACACACTGCACTCCCACCTCATACCTGTTAATTGTATCTGTCAGCCTGTGACTGATAGGTTTCCTGTAAGATTTTCCTCCATCATAAAAACGTTAAGGAATCTTAGTTCTGAATTGTAAGTAGAGCACTAACTGGAAACAAATACTGTAAAACTTTGTAACTCCAAGCAGAGAGTAAAAAACTCCAACAAAACAACCCACTCTCCTCCCAAACCTAGAAAACACCTCAGATATCTAAATGGCAACACATTTACTGTTGAGGATTTATTAAATGTTAACATGTAAGACACTGAAGTAGCATTACACTAAAAATGTACTACAGATTAATTATTACCTAACATGGCATTAATCAGCACCTGTTTGTTTGCGTAGTGTGTGTATGGGAGTATTTTGTTCTTTCTACTTCAGTCTACAGTGTTCACTTGCAGTTCTGTTTACCATGTCTTTTCTCAGTTCTGGTTATCATTTATCTCAGTTCTGCTACTCCCCACCCTGCAATCTTGCCCTTAAACCCTAGAATACAGCAATTCTAGAGTATGTATAAGGTGCTGCCCATGGTTCACTTCACTTCCCATAGAAGACACAGTTGCTAATTATGTGTGAACGTTTCTTCAGTTATACTGCTGTTGCTGGTGATGCACTAATACAGTGGTAACTGTCCCACATAAATGCAGTCCATCCTTTATGTTTGTTTTTAAGGAATGCTGCCTCTTTATGATTAAAAACAGTAAGTTTATGGAATTGGTTATCTGTCAAATAGCCATAACAATTGTCTTTGTTTATAGCTAAAAGTTTTCTCTCCTGTAAGGACAGCAGGGGTCCAGCTGTTCACATGAAGGTTTGAGATTTCATTCCTTCTATTAGCAATTGCCAGCTCCGTTCATGTCTGACACATGTCCCTGCTTATTACAACTTCCCTTCAGAAGTCACGTAACTCTTCAGGAATTGAGGAAGCACAGGCACACTGTACAGTCACAGAGAACTGTGTCATCACTGGGTGAGATAACTTGTAGCTCTCAGAAGTTTATCTGTGCAAACATGGGTCATGGTCTTGAAAGTGGTCATTACATCATTTGAGGCTAAGGTCTTGCTCAGGCAGCAACCTAAATTTCTGGTAGGTTAAACACCACCTCCGTCCCCTTAAAAAAAACCCACCTACAATTATTCATAAAACCAGTTTGCCAGAAACCACAACTGGGGATGAATCTGGTTTCTGGACTTCCTTAGGTGGCATGCATGGTCTCACACGCACCCAGCTGCTTATCTGGTGAAGACTAGTAAGTACACCTTCCCTTCCAAATTGCAGTCCTGTAAGAAAAATTCCTCACAGCTCCTTCAGTAGCAAAAATACTTCTCTGATCTGCTTTTGACCTAGTCTCTCCTTAAGAGAATGTGCCAAATGCTGTATCTTTTGCAGCACTAAAACTCACTGCCAGGCTCACTGTTTAATCCTCAATATCCCCAGTTTGTTAGGATATGACTGGACATGCATGTACGTACTCCCTTGGACTGCAGGAGTGCATCACTGTTCATGCACAGCAAGTGGAGGCAGCGCAAGACTGATGGGAGTGGAGAGGCTACTTGCTCACAGTATGGGACAGCAACAGAAACATCCATTCCTAAAAGTAGTAGTCCGATTCCCTCCTTCCCCAGGCAAATCTGCCCCTTCTCTTTTTAGAAATGGAAGGACTTTTGCATTGATGCTGAGCAATTAGTTCCACTTCAGGGACACATGCTGCTGTGAAAGCTGCATATTTTTTTCATGTTTCAGTTTCATCTTTTGGAACATGGGATTTATTTTCTAACAGACAAGTTTGAGTTCTGTTCTGAAACAGGGGAAAATAAACCTTCTACTGGAAGGGCTACGTTATATACATGGGACTTCTTGCTCCCACGTATATAAATCAGATATGTCCTTCTGTACAAAATCATTAGGGGAATTGGTTCTTTGTACACCTTCTATAAATACGTGTCTACTGCATGTGCTATACAGTAACAAGGTGCTCCCTTAAAATGAATTTCATTGTTTCACGACAAAAAACATATTGCTAATTGTTAGTAGTAGCAACACTGCTTGTATTTACAAAGCTTTGCACAACTTTGCTGAATTCTGTTTTGTAAATAAACAGCAAAACCTGTCTTTGAATTCTCCCATCTCTCAGGTCCCTAAACCAGCTTAGTCCATACTGACAATCCTTTGTGGTCTGATAAGGAATGTGAAGTGCAACGCTTAAACAAACTGGCTGCACCTCAGTTACCTGTCTCCTCACTACTGTGTTTTGAACACTGAATCTTTGACAGGGAGCAGTTAAGAGTATATGTACTGATATTATGAAGTGTGAAGCTTGTTTCAGTCATCATTCATCTGTCATTGTGCTGTGCAGGTGATTTTAATGATCAAGGGAACAGGTTCATTATACAAGGCTCAACTTTCTCCTAGGTGCAAGTACTAGAGTCCTTAAGTAAGCTCTTAGTTGCAGAAACGTTTTAGAGTTCAGTCTGGAAAGATGATGAGGAAGAAAAGGATACTTTGAAGGAAGCAGGGAAATAAGAAGGTAGGAAAGAGAGAGAAGGTTTTACTTTAACAGAACGTATTATAGTTCTTAGTTTTAACATCTGTAAAATGCATGTGGTGATAATTAGCAATGATTCTACAATGCTTTAAAAATAAAGGCATTTCTGACAGCTTTCTTTTAGGAACTCATCAGATTAAGTGATACATAGATATGGACAACAAATCTGAATATATTACTCACCATGATTCTGTTCTTATTTCTCAGACATTTGTTTAATGTCCAGTAACAGTGGCTAATAATGTGAATAATGCATTTATATTAAAGTATAAATTCCCTGGCTGCGGAATCTTAGTCCAAAAATATTTCTAACTCTTACCTCAACTTCTACTCTTGTGAAAAGCTGACACAGCGTCATTACACATAGCTCTTTTCTGCAGGCAAGAAAGAAAGAGGAAGAAAGATATATTTTACATATTTGAAAACAGAGTATTTGCACATCAGTAGGTGAAACTTCTTAAAGCATTGACAAAAACACAGCCACTACTGGGTGTGAGATTTTAAGTACCTTGCAGTGAAGTTCCCTGAAATGTTGCTTTTGACATTTTTTCTGCAGGGCTTCTGCGTATACCTGCTGCTTCCTCACTGGGCAGGCAACTTGTTGTCTGTTGTCATGCATATTAACAATACTATACGGTACTTTGTCCAGCAAAATCCATATACATTACTTTATGTTTAAAGAGGTGCACACATACTGGATTTTAAAGCTTTAAGAGCTTTGATTCTGAGAAGTAGCTTTACTTATCTTTTATTCTCTAATCTGCAAAATGGGACCAGTAACTTCTTTCTGCAGAACTGAAGCAAGGATCTGTTAGTACTTGCTAGCCATTTTGCAAACTATAGTTGTGTTTACACAAAAGTGTTAATGAAGTGTTGGTATGTTTGGGACCTGCAGTGCTTTTAGAAAAAGTCACAGATTGTAGTATCAACAGGAGGAAGAAACCGCAAAAGAGGATAAGCGTAATCACTTCCACTTCTAACTTGTTCTTTTAACTGTGATTTTTATGCAGAAATGCACATTTGTTCTTTACTTACATCAGGTAAATTATAACAGAAAACCTTCAAGCAATCTTTCTTCTGTTCTTGTTTTGGACAAAATAAAAATGAGAAAAGGAAAAGGCAGGAGAACAAGTCAGGGATCCTTTCTACGTTCTGCAGGAATCCACTCTTAATGCTTGATTTTCTAACACATAACATTAGGTTTTCCTCCCAGTAAGGCACAAAAGAAAGAAAATAGTAGTAAGTGACAACAGAAACAGGGTCAGGAGGTTTCTGAGGAGGAGACTGGTACTGTCCCATCCTGGCTGCAATAGCCAGGAAGTTTTACAAAGGCTGTGGCAGTTCTGCATTTTGTGATCTGCAGGTTTGCGTGGGGGATGTCCTTCTCCTGGTTCCAGTTATTTTTGTTAAGAATCTCTAGATTCTACCCCGTCCATCCCTTCTCTTCCCATGATTTTGCCAAGCTGTTCCTTTCATGTTCTCACAGGTTTCAATCTGAGCCTTCATCATCCAGCCACCAGGCTTAGAGCAGTTCTCAGTGAATGGGCAGCCTCCTCCTTTCCACAGGAATACCTCTGATTTCATTTTTTCTACACATATTCCTACACCATCTCTCATAACTGAAGACATAGCTCCTTTTCAATCTTCCAACAGAAATCCTTCATAGGGGAAATCTGTAGTATGCTACTGAATTTGTAATATTCATTACTCACAGTATGGTAATAACTGTAACAGAAGTAATAATAATAGCAAAAAAATCTTGGGAAACAGAGGACATTTTCATCTAGGTAAGCTTCCACAAGGTTCACTCTCTAAGTGTGCAGGTGCTAGGATTAACTAATGATAGCTTAAAAGGCACTTATGATCTGCTCCACTAGTTCAGATGTTTCAAAATCAGCTGCCTTAAAAATTTTAGTCACTTAGTATATCAGTACTACTGTACTTAGACACACACTACATATTCCACATGAAAATGTGGTATATGGATTCTGCAAATCCACATTTTAATGAATGTTTATAAGGTGAAAAGTACTTTCCAGCCATATTTTCAGTACAGCTCTAAAGGTTTTTTAATACTTCAATAAAATATTTTAGCACATTAGAAGGTCATCTGTGTTGAGAAATAAACACAGATCTATTGCCTAACTGGTTTATTGAAATATTTTTCATTATTTCAATGTCAGATATTATATATATAACCTCTTCACTGTGATCTCAAACCAATTGCTTTTGTTGAGTCAGGCAAAAAGAAAAATGTAGAGAAAAATCCTAGATGTTTGAATGGGGAAAGATGAGGAAAATTAATACTTGTTTTGCTCGTATTCTTAATTTACTCTCATATGACTTCAAATGAGATGAAGGAATGAATAAACAGAGGGGATAAAATAACATTTATTTTTTCTTGTTTGTAGACCTTGTAGAAAACTGTAAACATCTGTGGATTTTGATGACTAGGATTGCTTCCCAAAGAAAAAGAATTTCAAATCTTTCTTTTGCTGTAGTGTAATGTGCAAAGGAGATATATACATAGGAGAAAATTAAACAAAATGGTGGCAGAGCAGGAAATAATGCTTCCCCATTTGTAAACCCTTTCTGTAGCCATTCAGATACGAAATTTACTGCATGACAGCATTATCCCCAAGTATTTCCCCTTCATAAAAACAGATCTAGAAGAACATGTGTCTTGGCTTAGCTGAATCTGTTTGGCAGACTGTTCAGCAACAGGGGGAAAAAATTCTGTATGTAATTTTCAGTAGGATGAAGAAACTTACAGTGAGTAGCCCTGCCATGTCCAGGTCACAGTATCCTAAGTAAAAAAATAAAACACAGAAATGTATGACAGAACCAGATGAGAGATACAGAGCAGATACGTTGCAATATAAAACAGGTGCAAGTTCAGTAAAAGCAGATGATGGTTTTATAGTCCTGTAGTTAAAATAAAGGTGTCAAGGAGACTAGGATTCCTTGCCTTAAAAATTTGGAAATAACCATGGCAGACTTTTGATAATAGCAACAATTGGGAATAAAATTTATATAGTTACTTATTTTAAATCATTCATTCTGGTCCAAACAACAGAAGTAGGAAAAAAATAATCTAGTAAGACTTTTTCAGAGGACATCACCTTTAGAAAGGCATCCTCACAAATATGTTTGATTTAGTTTTTAAGGTAATTTCTACATAGGTAATCTATCATGCTTTTTCTTCTTTTTTTTTTTCTTTTCTTTTTTCTTTTCTTTTTTTCCCTTATTCTATGTTTCTTCTTTTTTTTTTTTCTTTTCTTTTCTTTTTTCTTTTTTTCCCTTATTCTATGTTTATTACTTCTTATATATAATTTTTACAGTGTATACTGCAGATTGTTAAATCCTATCGGTGAAATGTGATACCAATCCCCTTTAGTGGTTCAGTTTCGAAATTGATCTGTAAAAGGATTTTACAAAAGAATCTCTGTAAATAACAACAACAATAACAATCACTTGTTTTTCATCTTAAAAACCATTAGGAATGAAAAGTTTGGACTTTTCTGGATTTATTGGATGACCAGATCATACAAAAAATAGTGAATAAGTTGCTAGACTCTCATCTGTCCCAGCATTACAGCTGTCAGTGAAGCAGAGCCATACCTCTGTACCCCTATACTTGGCAGAAAGTGTGAACCTTTACTTGGCAAAACAAGGGAAGGTTGCATGAAAAGAAAATCTGCAGAGCTGCCTTCCTGATGTGCCTGAAGGAGGGGCTGCTGGATGTACTGCATGGCTCAGCTTTGCTTTTGTTCAGAAACCTTGCAAGCCTCTTTGCAGTGTCTTTTGAGTTTAAACAAAAAATGATGACTAGTAGGGAAGTTGTGTGCATTTTAGACTTCAAAGTACAGGCTCTGCGGCTTTGCAGGAAGTTTCTAACTTCCGCTGCAATACTTTCCTGCACTGCCTCATACTTTAAGTATAGCTAAGAAGCCCAGCAGTAAGTTTTTCACAATCAGAATAGCAACTACACCATGGAGACACCTGGGAAGCCCATCTGCTCCCAGGAGCTCTCCAATGCTAAAGCAGAGGACAATAGATTCTTCAGTGACAATGCCAAATATTTAGTGTAGGTACCATTCAAGTCAAGATTTTGACTTCCGTATTACTAGTTAGTCATAGAAGAACGTTCTGCTTACCAGCTTGTTGGGGTATCGGAGCAACACAGGTTGTACAGGGACTCGTGGAACAAAGGCACCTGCAGCCACAAATTAGAATTGATTGCTAAGACTAAGCTTAATACAGGAGTTGGGAGTTTTAAATAATTCATGTAAGATGTGGTGCCTGGATGAAGAAATTTTTTAAAAAGTGAGAAGAATGGGAAGTGTTCTTTTTGCTGTGGGGTCTTTTTTGGTGGTGGTATTTTTATTTTTGTTTTTGTTCTTTGTAAATCAGCAGCACAACTAGCAATATGTCAGGACAGAAAAGGGCCAGTCTCCATTTCAGGCAGAAAGCCGCCTAAGGTTCCTGGACTGTTCAAACTCATTTTCTGTGTCTTATCTCCCCCATTGATTGGTATTCATTTCAAAAGATTAGATGCTCGAAAGGCTATTGAGCATTTCCTGAACGCTTCTCTGTTCTGATCATCTTCATAAGTCATACGGACCTGAGCATATAGTACTGGTTTTGTAACTTTGCTACCGAAGACACTGTACAACAGTAAGAAAGGAGAGCAACATGGCTTTAACTGAGGTGCAGCACAGCAATCTCATCATCAGTGATGCTATCAAGTACCTTCCTGTGGTAAAAATAATCTATTGGCCTGCCTTGCTAAGCACTACACAAAGAGATTTCATAACTTGGTTGCTAAGTCTTGCATGACAAAATTTACAGGAATCTAAGATGGCACGACTACAAGTTGAGCTGAAAGAACATGCTAATTAGCATGTATTTTGGTAATTCATCTCATAATAATCACAGTCGAGTTTCTGCGTAAGTAATTAGATGAAAACTGTACCCAGAAAAAACCCCAACCAACTAACCATAATATATCATAGGTATTTTGCATCCCACAAAGTACCAAAAATCAGAAAAATAAACTGACTAGTATAAAAATGGTGGGTTTAATGCCGCTGAAACTTTAATGATGTAAGACATTACTACAGTGCTGTCGTGGATGATGTACCTGCAGAAGTATAGGCCTTACTAGAACTACCAAATCAGTATTTCACATGTTACTTTTCCAGCAATGATGCAACAAAATCTCTCACCTTGTTTAAACGTGATCAGGCAAGATCGGTTTGTGCAGGTGCCTTCTGGGAAAATCAGTATCTTGGATTTAAAGAGAAAGAAATAGATATATACACACATATTTCATAAAAAGATCATACTTTGGCATCAGTTACATAAAGGCTGACTTTTTATGCAAGCTCTGTGACGCGTTACCCTGCATCACAAGAATATCATTACTCTTTCAAGAGGAAATGAGGAAATAAGTGAAGGATGCTCACAATAACATTAACCTGTTAACCTGATCCATCTAGATTTGGAAACAAATGCTTTGTAAGAGAGGAGTTCTGGGGAAAGGCCTTTATCTGCTCAGAAATATGGTACAAAAGGCTCTCAGTGTTTCACTTGAAACGTTTAGTGTTGGTAATGATATGAGAATCGTTCCTTTGCTGGCAGCTCTTTATTGAACTGCTGGGTGTATAAGCATCAAGAGTCTGGACTGACATGAAGTGCGTAAGGTACCGGAGCCTTTACAGGCACAGATGCCATCAACGTGAGTCAAGATGCCAGCTGTGATGAGAAGATCACAGCTTGAGGGGTAGCAAAAAAAGGCAGAGAGAGCATGTGCATCTGTGATGCAGGGCTCTGAAGGCATTACACACCACTACACAGCCTCTGAACCTGAATGACTCAGACACACCAACTACCCAGAAGGTTTCTGAGTCAGTGTTGTCTGAAAGATGCTAGATTAGATGTGCAGTGAGCTGCAATGTGACACACCAAATCCAGCCCCTATGGAACACAAGGAAGCTTTATGTTTCTTGTATCACTACAGGATCATAAGCAGCATTCCAAAAGAACCTCAGCACAAGAACTGGTCTGGATCAAAAGTGAGTTCAAGGTGTGCTCCCACGTCAGTCCGAATGAACTTGTCAAGGCTAGATTGAAGAGGGCATCATTAGGTCATACGCAAGAGACATGGGCTGTTCTAAGGTACAATAGAGACAGCTGCACATACCGATTTACAGTTAGTCTTCGACTACGCATTCTGTAATCAGAAATTGTTTGCTGGTGCTACGGACACAAAAATGGGTATGTTTCTGCTTAGCATATGTCATAAGCCCCAGAAAACATATTAGTGACTGACCAAAGAGTAAGTAATTGTTCCCTCCTTCCCTTTTGTTTTGGTGGAGGGTTGGAAGAAGCAGTAATCAGAACCTCATACTATTAATAAGGACAAGTGCTGCCCAGCCTGTTGCGTTTTGGTTTTAGGTGGAGGGAATGGGGAATCCAGCTACTCCTTCTTTTCTGTTGTGCTGAGAGAATGCAGCCCAGGCACTCTGAAGAGGATATGACAGACATCATCTTGCGGTCAAGTTTCTCATTAAAAAACAAAAAAAAACCCAAAAAAAACACACACCCCAAAAAAACGAAGGTGTGGCCAGGGCACAAGGACTAGGAATTACCCAGTGATACTCCAAGTAGTATTGCTGACTCGGTCTTGGAGATTACCAGATTAGTTGACTCAGAGACTATTTATGCCATAATATAGAATTGATTTTCATTCCAAGTGCAGAACTGGCATAAAGCCAATTCCCCTTGTCTCCCCACGCTGCTTTCAGCAGAGATTAGGCCTACCAGGGTTTTGCTGGAATCAATTAATCCATAACAGTTTAGCAAATCATAAGTATCAGTGTAGTTTGTAAGCGCAGTATTAAAAAAAAGCCTTCCTAGCTTTGGCATGTGCATATTTAAAACCCTCCATATAATTGACAAAGTGAAAAAAACAACAATGGAGGCTCTAAAAATATTTGCAGCAGCTTAGAAAAATGCATTTATGAGTCAAGTTGAAGTAGCCTAAACACTAACTAAGAAGTTTTTTGTAAGGTGCTTGCCAAGTAAAAATGATGCATGAAGAAATGTCTAAATAATGCTATTTCAAAAAAAGTGGCAAGTTTTGGTCTTCCCTCAGGATGACAAGCATTTACACTTGAATATTCTCAGTTTCTAGATACTATTCACAGAGCAGCGTGTTCAGGTCTAGCTGCCACAGAGTTACCTGCTACCAAGTCTTATCTTTGCACTAGTCTCTTTTAATTTTCCTCAAGAGCCATTCACTGGAACAAAAGTGAAGGAAAAGTTAACTTGTCTCAATCATTTAGGAGGTAGCCAACTATGACTAAACAGATTTTGTGACTTTATCTACTTAACCAGTCCACTTCTTTGAGTTTTTAATTTTTTTTAAAGCAAATTAACCCTTAAGACAACAAGTTAAGAACTAAATTAAAACACAAAGCACAGATTTATACATAAATCCATACAGGATGTCTTTGATGAAAGGTTGTGCATCACTGACTGGATTTGTCCAGCAGTGTGGCAATGATACTGTATTTGTAGCATCTGAAGGCAACATCAGACCACAGTCAATGCTATGCCAGAGCCTGGACAGTCCGGTTTACTCATGTCATCAATTGCTCATCCCCAAACTGTTATGAGCACAGCTCTGCAATAGCTTCTCACACACGAGCTAGCTTGAGAATACCGATTCACATGTAACTACCCAAGTTGTATGTGACACTGAAGACAGCATGTTTAAGACTTAAATAGGGAAAAGAGAAGGCCAGGAGCACCTGTATTTGGAACAGCAATTGGTACTGGCTGGATTTTAACTGATCCATTTGTCATGACAAAACATTTTGGGCACCAGCATCTTCCTTTCCGAAACCAGTCACATACACGAGGGCTTACTTCATCTTTGTACATCGACAGAATCCTATTCAGGTGGGCACTTGTGATACTATGATGCACAGTGAATATGGAATACGAATACATGACAGAATAGTAGTAGTAGTGTATTTATTACCTGTGGCCACTCGCCTCTTGATAATGCCCGCTTAGTTATCTCCGTGACCGTATTCTTTCGTGAATCGGGGTCTTGACGAGAAACTGATACAGGCTGAAGGGAACTTAAAATTGCTGTGAAAGAGATAAAAAATTTTATTTGTCTTATGCTAGTGCTTAGAAAACACATGGGTTCAAGGCTCCCTTGTAGCAAAAAAACCTTGTTATTCTCATGCTAGGAGACAGACTTTGCATAAACAGTTTTCAGATAAGAAGAGTAGTATTATTGTCCTCATTCTGCAAAATGGAAAATAAGACACAGAAGATAGATCTACACTGCCAGCAGAGGAGCTTTACAGTAGGTATAAACATGCCAAATTCACCCAAACACATTCTTCTAATATTGCTGTTATCTTTCACTGAGCATTTCTACACAATTTTAAGCAAAAGACCTGATCGGGTCTCTGATCATGAGCCACACTCAGGCCTAACTCATGTAGACTGCAATCAACAAGTAGTTTGAGCCTATGCTGAAGAAGTAAGATGTCCCTTTTCAGTTACAAAGCATACACAGCTTGTGTGTAAATTACAGAAAAAAGAAAAGCCAAACTCATTTAAGCAGAAGTCTACATGAGAATGTGTGGACTTATTGAGATATGATGAGAAACTTGGGGAAGAAGTACCTTCTATGTCCCACTCCTGTGCTTTTAAGAGAAGGTCAATATATTATCAGTTAGTTTATTTCATACAAAGACACTTTTCTGTGTTGCCTGCTGAGTTTAGTTTTGGGTTAGTGTTGGCTTATTCTTTTAAGAGTCCTATAGAGATAAGAGATATACAGCCAGCAGAAAGTCTACAGCTGATTCTAGTAATAATGCAAACAGGAATTCTTTCTGTGCCAAAAGGTGGAGAAAATAATAGAAGCGTGAGTCATCTGATCTTTTCCATTTTCTGCATTTCCTTTCTGAGTAACTTCTCTTTTATTCTTTCCTGATTTGAGTCCCATTAAAAAAAATTCGTAACTGTGCCTGCAAGTCTAAACTTATGAATATGGTATTTTCCAGACTGCTGTAGTTTGGGTCTGTTTTGAAGTAACCTTCACTAATCCGTGTTCTACATTTGTGGGCCACGCTGTTAAAAGACATCAGTTGAACAGATTTCTCAAGCTACCTACTGGGAAAATTTTAAGAGAAAGCCTCTAGCCTAAGCACTTACAAAACATGCTTTCAGTACAAAGCAAATGTAAAGTGGTATTATATTTCATATCTGAAAAGAAACAGGCTACTTGTAGACATTTTGTCCAATTCAGAAAGATAACTTGTCCCAGGGATTTCACTGGAAATAATCTGTCAGTGGCTTTGGAACCTAAGGATTTAAAAAAGTCTGCTGCTAAATCACTTTCAGAGATTACATTTTTGGCCTTGTGTCAAATTGCTGACTTCTAACATTTTTGTTTTTCATAAATACTTACTGCCAAAAACCGGAGTTGACAGGTTCTCTGCTCTAGACACTATTGATGGCATTCCAGTTAGGGCAGAAATAATGGCATCAAAAAAGCTTGAATGAGGAGCTGCAACAAAGATCGGGGCTTCCAGTAGACTTGCTATTTTCCCTTTTACTTTAACTTGGAAACCCATTACGAAGAACAAGGTACGAGTTAGGCATGAGAGGGTTGTCTGGATCATCCTCCTTGTAAACAGAAACACAAAAATATCATTCATCTTACAGTTAGTATTTCTTTTGTACTTTAAACAAAAGCTCATGAAAGATTTCCTAGTTCTCACCAGCACTGGGGCCAGGCACAGTGTAGCAATACTACTCACTGGGAGAGTGTAGGGCTAAAGGGGAAGAAGTAGAAGTAGGGAAGGGAATGTCACCTTTTCATGTTGAAACCAGATTGTAATTTTAGAGATAAGGCAATGTACAGCACCCTACTAAACCACCCTCCCAGGTATGCTCTTTCTCTTGCCATCTCTTATAGCATTGTAACATAACACTATGGCAAGGGGAGGATGGGTAATCAGCAGATTTAGTGTCCCTTTTGTAAGAACTTAAGTAACTCTGATACTGTTCTCTTACTATCAGTTTTAAACAAGTAAGATTAAATGACAATGTTCCCTTACTGGGACAGGTTCCCGTCATGGGAATCTCTCAGCCTTGTTAGAATTCACTTCCTGTGTCTCCTCCTCCTGCGTGCAGCTGCAGTGCATCGCAACTAGAAGGGAACTTCATTACTCTGAGGTCAGAAGCGGAGCGGCTGAAACCCAGAACCCACAGAGACAGCTGTAAAATACTCCTTCAAGGGCAACATAGCTAAGAGAGGTGCTGTCAAAGCTAATTTTGTCATAAATTATATCATAGCTGGAATGACAGAGGCTACACAGAAACTCAGGCTAAATAATATTACCAAATACTTTTCTTAATGAGTTTCTTTTCTCAAATATTATTACTAAAGTAAGTCCTGGCTTACAAATTGTCTATAAGGATTTTTATACAGATTTGTTTTAGACTCAGGACAATTGAAAATCAACCTATTAAAAAAGCTCCACTATTGTTGTAAAACACACTCAACATAAAGTTGCTTCACCTAAATGGGTAACACTAAGATTTCACTGGGACTCCTCTCACCAAAAGGAGGAAAGGAGTGGGGGGCGGGGGGAAATCTTCAGAGTCTGTCTCTGTGTTACAAAAAAAACCCCCAGACCACAGTGTTTTCACAAATACTGTTTACTTGTTACCTTCTCCATCCTTTAAGCGGCACAGATCCTTTTCCATGGTGACGGAAAGTTGCAATCGATGCAAACAGCCATGCTAGCAGTAATATGAATGCAATGCATATGGCACGGAGGGGTAGCAAAATAATCCCCTGAAGAACAGTCTAGAAAAAAAGAGGGGAAAAATCTTAAGAAATGGAATCAACAGGAATGACACTGATTTCTGTGTGGTTATGGACTTTAAAATACTAACATTACTGCTATGTGATTTGGTAAGGAAAGCATTAAACATTCCAGTGTTCATATGGGGAAGTCAGTCATTTACAGCATTTCATTTTCTCTTTTGGTTTCCCATTTCAGGTAGAACTGGAACAGCTGAGTTTTTGCCTTGATGTTGTTAGACAGAGAGGGTCAACAGAGTTTGCTGGCTTTAGTTTATACTTAGACTTGGGCTGTAGCATACAGCCAGCTCAGATGAGTCTGCTCAGCTAACATATCTCCACTACAGAGCTTTCTGTAACTAGCTGCCTGTCTAGAAGCCAAGTGGGATTGCTAAGATGACTAAAATGTACTCTTGCCCTTTCAAAATAACAAATCTGGTGTTGAGTCACACTATTGCTGCAAGTGATCCTCAGTACTGTTGCTTGGAGTAGTGCACACGTAACACAACTTCATTTCCCCTAGTAGGGACTTAAGCAAAATGGAGTTTTCAGTAAAACTGAACCTGTGGTTTAAGGCAAAGGTTTAGGCTTTACAGTGCTGTTGAAGCTGCTGCAGCAGCTCTTGTCTCATTGCCTTTGGAAGTGGTTTGCTCACCGCCTGCAGTAAACATACAGCAGCACACTTCTGATTATGAAGATTAGCTTGCTGCCTCCTGTTTGAAGCATCTTGGAGATTAACCTCTGTGCTAGGACCTCCTTGAATTTTTCAGAATACATTGGGAATGCCTAGTTCCCCTTCCCCACCGCATTCAGGAAACTGTTACTAGCTTGCTTCAACTTGAAGCGAAAGGAACTATTGAGAGAGTTCTGCTACGGTCCCAGACAGCCAAGCTAGGTAGCAAAACTGGTGTAAAATAGATCCAAGGCAACACTGCAGTTCACCGCTTCTTCAGTTCTTCATATGGATTGGTAAAAGGAGTGGGGTGAAAGAGAAACACTAACATGCCCTGCTTGCAAATAATCCTCAAATACCAGCCCTCCCTAAGGAATTTTTAGCTTGCATTTTTTCGTGCACAGCTCCAGGAGACAGGTGTATCGGCACAAGTTTGTTAACAGGCAGCTGTGGTACTGGGCAGGGCAGGAAGAAATTCTTAATTATTTTACCCCAGTAAATTAGGTTAGAAACTATATCCTGAAGCTTGGCCTTTATGGTGCAACACAGCACTATGCAGGTTGAGCAAGCTCAGGTCTGGGAGGCAGGCGAGCTGTGTTAGCATGCAGAAGTCATAGCCTAGCATGCCTGGTTAAGCTAGTAAACGGTTCAACTCCTTTTGGCACCTAATCCAGCTCAGCTACCACTCGCCGATGAGGATCAGCTCTGTGCGCATAGAGATGCACAAAACAATACACACCCCAGCAGAATTGTAATAGTGACTTTTTTTTTTTAATTTGGGCTGTTGCAAAAAGTTCCTCATAACTTAGTATGAGTGCATCAGTGGTCACAGACTGACAGCTCCACCAGTTCAGAAGTATGGTAGAGTTAC
Source organism: Phaethon lepturus (assembly GCF_000687285.1). Taxonomy (NCBI): domain Eukaryota; kingdom Metazoa; phylum Chordata; class Aves; order Phaethontiformes; family Phaethontidae; genus Phaethon; species Phaethon lepturus. Next base: position 3,448 of record NW_010516864.1, on the reverse strand, counting down.
TGAAGGAGAGTTATGCTTGTGAGCTTACTATTTTTTATGCATTACTGGTTTTGTTAAGAAAATTGACAGCTGAACAACAGTGTTCCTCTCTCAAAATTGCCCTTTCTAATTAGCTCTTTAGCAATGACTACTTACTGCACAGAAAAGCAAAGCTTTACAAAATAGTTTGCAACTTATATTTGAGCTATGATTATTAAGCAACACAATTGCTTTAATTTATCTCTTTTCTTCAAAAAGGAACAAATGTTTGGAGTACATTTGGATTATAAGCATCTTTGAGTATTACTTAGCTAATTCTTTAATATAGTAGGCTGATTCTAATTGTCCTTTCATCAACATGGTCCTTTCCCTCCCCACCAAAATTCTTCCATCTTCCCATAACATCCTCTTACTGTCCTCTTATCAAAATTCAGGAGAGGCTCTGGCCTCTGGCTCTAAACTCTGTGCCACTGATGAGGATTAACAGGAATTCTGAGCCTTCAGGACTCGGTTCTGTGTTACAAAAGGCACAGTGACAAGAGACCAAACATGACAGTGGATACACAGTGTAAATTAGGATAAGGCCGAGAAGCAGGTACGTGGTGCTGCTGTGTGTGTTCTGTAAGCACTGCCTCGTAACATGTTTCCAGGAGAGATCTGAACATTCAGGTGTGACTATTTCCTTCTTGAAGCATAGAATGTTTTTTTACATAGAAGTTGTATATAGCTATGGAATTTTAACCATAACTTCATTGACAATAGGAAGAGGACTGCTCCGGATCACAGAAATGGATTCAGTAGCTGGGTATGAGAGATTTGGCCCTACAGATCTACTGCCCCTGCTCTCTTTGGCACCAGCTGTGGTGAATCTGAAAAAGCCAGGTAGCACATTAAACCAACCAAGAGTCCTTGCTTGTCTCCCAAAATCAGATGTGTCTTTTTTTCTCCATATGTGCCCTCTTGCACTATGATCTATACTCCCAGTTAAACATTTCAGCTGCATTCAGTTATATGGATTGTGTTTGGACTTAAAGTAACTTTATTTATGAAAAAAAGAATATTTATGCACTGACCTACAACGAAAAATAAAGGATGCAATAGCGGAAGAAAAACAATCCCTCAAAATTTTAATAAATTCATTAATCTATTTTAGGCAGATGCGCAGGTGGTACCGATATGCTGATGCAAGCTATTGGCTTTCTAGGTCACTGTGTAATGAGGCAGAGTTGATTTCTGCTCCATCAGCTGCAGAGTAGGGCAATAAAAGGACAGAAGAGAGAAAGGTCAAGGTAGGCTAGAAAATTAAAAGTATAGGAGAAAATGTACAGAAGAAAATACAGGTTCAAAGTTTAGTACTGTTTTAGTACTTGTTTTGCACATTCTAAAGAAAGACAAAAATCTCACTGGCTCTTAAACCATTAGCAATTCAAAGATAGGCAAAGAACTGGAAAATCTACTCTGCTTTTCAGTCTCGCTACAGCCTGTTTTTATATTTGAAGCTGAATGAAATGCAAGCAGCTAGCCTGTCTCACTTTCAAGCTCCATTCATTGGGGGACAGCAGCCTTTACATTCCAGGAGCTCACCAACATAGGAAAATCCAGATGTGGCCTCCCAGGGAGGGTTTTGAAGTGATATCGATTTTTATCAGTGTATGCTAAAGGAATAGTATAGAATAGGGGGAATATAACAAAACAATCCCATGACATGCAAGAATGTAGAAATACTACACTTGATTTAAATGGAAGGAGAAGGGATGTCTCCCTTTTTTGGAGTTTATGGTAGCATACTCTGGTAAGGCTCTGATTCCCAGCTGGTCTGATACGCAGTGCTGGGCAAGGGAGGAACAAGACATTTACAGGATAAAGCAGACAGTAGCAAGTATCCTAGTCTCCATGACTGTAGGGGAGAAAGAACAGAAGGGAGCAACACACAATGTAAAAAACTTGTCTCTCTCATGTGTTTCTGCTTTAAAATTCTGTGACTGCTGCAATTTTGCTTCAGAGCTTACTAGCACCAGGCCCCGACCCAGCCGGGTGCTTTTCCTTCCAGGTGCATTGTGGAGTTATGTATGGAGTGTATCTTGCTTTAAGACATACCATGTTTTTCATCTCTTCCTCCTGAAGCAAAAAAGTAGCATGTATTTGCAATAGATAAGATGGTAACTGTAGCTTAAAATTGCAGCTTTTGAAAGCAGTCTGTGCATCCTCTACAAAGAACAGCCAGCACAGGAAGCTGCCCATTTCTGGAACCTCATTATGAAACTGGAATCTTTACCTTGGGGTTCATGCCTGCAGCTACTGATTCAGATGCACTTGAAATGTGTTTCAGGCCGCTAGTAAAACACAGGGGATAAAAGGATTTGAAATGGTTTTCCAGGTTTCTCACATTTCCTCTACCCAGCTACCTTCAGGGCAAACATTGTTTATAATTTGAGGAAGAGCTACATGCAACGTAAAATATTCAGTTGTACATCAGCCTTGGATACTTACAACAATCAGCAGAAAATGCTGTAAGTTCACCTACACAGTGATGTGCTCATTGTCCTCAGTGAGATGTCAGTTTGTATTTGGTTCATTAGCTCAATTTTTAAAGAGAATGTTTTTAAAAATCAAAGCCCAGAAATACTGTTTGCCTTCTTAATTGTAAAAGTACCCTGCAAGTCTTGTGTGCGCTTGTACACAAGCTGTACTGGGATAGCGTTCATCTCAGAAGCCTAATTCAGTTCACACAGCAACACCAGTGAGTAACCCAGTGGAACTGGGGTTACCTTTTTTGTTGTCCACACTGTAATATGGAATCAAGAGATTAACTCCCACCTGCCCCAACCCAGCCTTAAAATCAGCCTGAAGTGAGTTAAGCGTCTGAAACGGGATTACTGTAAAAAGTTATTTTCTATTTTAGCTTATCAGATAGAAGTTACCATCGTCACTCTAGAGCTGAGACTTCCGACACGGATGGATGGATGGACGGACGGACAATATTTCATTCTTGCGATTCAAACAGGATGCAAACCAGAGTCAAACAGGACTCCTGTTTTCCCTAGGAGTACTGCGTTACTTGTAATGATCATGCAAATCTTTTCAAAAGCTTGTTGCAAATCTTGCGTTAGAAGTTTAAGTTTGAGGTCGATAGCCCTCTCTGTGTGTGTAGAGCAAACGTGCAGTTTGTGGACTGTAAGGAGTGATGGCTTGAAGAACTTAAATTCAAAACGCAGTGGCTTTTTTTATGCTGAACACCTTTTGCATCTGTGCTTTGGCCATGTACATAACCTATTCATGTTCTCCTCTCTATCACCAGACTAGATCAGGAAGCAAACTATGCTGTACTTGGGAAGGAAGTATTCTTACTCGATGCATTTTCCTGGAAAAGATGAGAGCTGTAGGCGTTGAACTGAGTGTCAGGTTTGCTACTGTCCCTGCGCTGCTCGGCACAGGGGTGTAAGCGCGGGGCCGCGGCGGGAGCGCGCTG
>NW_010516863.1:0-48268 GCF_000687285.1 Phaethon lepturus | reverse complement strand
TCTTTGTGAGTTGTCTGCCCCTTCTTCCAGACATGATAAACTTCCCTCTTTTCCCTGAGTCCCAGAAAATCTCCCTGTTCAGTCAGGTCAGTTGCCTTCCCCGCCAGCTCTTCTTATGGCACATGGGGACCGTTTTCTCCTGTGCCTTTAAGATTTCCTTCTTGAAGACTGTCCAGCCTTCCTGGACCCCTTTGTCCTTCAGGACTGTCTCCCAAGGGACTCTCTCAACCAGTGACCTGAACAAGCCAAAGTCTTCCCTCCGGACCCCTGAGGGACACCACTTGCCACTGATCTCCATCTAGACATTGAGCCATTAACCACTACGCTCTGGATGTGGCCATCCAACCAATTCATCATCCACCCAAGAGTCCACCCATCAAATCCATCTCTCTCCAATTTAGAGAGAAAGGTGTTGGGGGGGACTCTGCCAAAGGCTTTACTGAAGTTCAGATAGATGACATCTGTATCATTCCCCTTGTCCACTGATGTAGTCACTCCATCCTAGGATGCCACTGGGTTGGTCAGGTAGGACTTGTCCTTGGTGAAGCCATGCTGGCTGTCTCAAACCACCTCCCTGTCCTCCATGTGGCGACTACATCAGCCAATTCCCTCAGGACTCTAGGACACATATTGGCAGGTCCCATACATTTATCTATGTTCCAGTACCTTAGGTGGTCATGAATCTGATCTTCTCTTACAACGGGAGGGACTTTGCTCCTCTTTTCTCCTCCTTCTTTTGCATCCCATCCACTCGAGAGGTGTGGGAAGAGACACTGCCAGTGAAGAATGAGGCAAAGAAGTCATTGTGTACCTCCACCTTCCCCTCTTCTGTTGTTACCGGTTTGCTCACCAGGGAGGGTATGGGGTTTTTTGACCTTTTTTTTCTAGCTGACATGCCAGTAGAAGCCCTTCTTATTCTTCTTTGCATCCCTTGGCAAGTTCAGCTGCAGTTGTACCTTGGCCTTCCTGACCCCATCCCTCCACAACCAGACAGCACCCCTGTACTCTTCCCAGATTACCTGTCCCTGCTTCCACTGCCTGTGAATTTACTTCTTGCCCTGTACTTTGACCATAAGGTCTCCACTCAGCCATGCTGATTTCTTGCCTTCCTTTCCTGATTTCTTACACCTGGGGTTCAAGAGCTCTTGTGCTCTGTGGAAAGTGTCCTTAAAGATCTGCCAGCTCTGTTCTGCTCCCTTGTCCCTGAGGGCAGTTTCCCAGGGGGTCTTATTGACTAACTCCCTGAAGAGCTGGAAATTTGCTTTCTGAAAATTCAGCATCCTGACTTCAGTCTTTGCCTGCCCCATATCCCTCAGGACTGTAAACTCCACCAGTGCATGATCACTGCAGCCCTGACTGCCTCCAGCTTGACATTAACAATTAGCTCACTTGTGTTAGTAACCAACAGGTCCAGTATGGCATCCCTCTGGTAGGGCTGTCTGTTACCTGGCACAGGAAGTTATCCTCCATGCACTCCAGGAGTCTCCTGGATTGCCTACAGATCACCACACTACATTTCCAGATGTCAGGGTGGTTGAAGTCCCCCAGCAGGTCAAGAGCCTGTAAGCATAATGCCTCCTGTACTGGAGTAAGAAGTCTTCATCAGTAGGCTCCCCTTGATCAGGTGGCCTGTAGTAGACACCAACCACAAGGTTCCCTTTGTTGCCTCCGTCCCTGTTTCTTACCCATAAGCTTTCAACCTGCTTGTGGCTATTCCTCAGAGACAGCTCTTCACACTCTATCCATTTCCTCATGTAGAGGGCAACGCCTCCTCCTTCCCTTCCTCACGTCCCTTCTGAACAGCCTGTAGCCATCGATAGCTACCCTCCAGTCACAGAATTTGTCTCACCAACTTTCAGTAATTGCAACTAGGTAGTAGTTTTCTAGCAGCATTGTGGCTTTCAATTCCTCATTTGTTGCCCATGTTGCGTGCATTAGTATAGAGGCATTTCAGCTGGGCTGTCAGCCATGTCACTTTCTTAGAGGAATACTCCTTAATTCCTTCGTGGTATATCACTGGTGTTTCTCAGTTGGCTGCTATTACTTCAGGAGCCCCTGGCTCATCCTCTGTAAGACTTCAAGTGTGCTGCAGTGTAGCCAGCGGGTCTCAGAGCAACAGGCTGAAGTCCCTCTCTAGGACCTTGTCCCTCTACAGTTGGCATGTCATCCCACAGCTTTTTATGAGCAAGCCTGATATTATCCCCCTCCCCTTTCAAATCTAGTTTAAAGCCCTGTCTATAAGTCCCACTAGCTTGTGAGCAAAGACCTTCTTCCCCTTTGAGAAAGTTGAATCCCATCAGATGCCAGCAAGCCTGGTGCTGTGTAGGACACACCATTATTGAAAAACTCAAAACTGTGGCAGTGACACCAGCCACGGAGCCATGTATTAATAGGCTGGACCCATCTGTTTCTGCCAGTGTTACTGCCTGCAGCTGGGGAAGGAAGGAGGGAAAAATAACCTCTGCTCCAGATTCCCTTACCAACCTTGCCAAGGCCCTGAATTCTCTTTTGATCTCTCTTTTGAGTATCTTTCTGTGTTCTCCCAAAAACAGTAATGAAATGTTTTTGTTTGAAAGATGGATTATGGAGACATAGATGGGTACATCTACATTGTCTGTTGATCATCACTTGGAATCTATTTGCTGTTGGGACAAAGTTGTCTTTGCTGTTATAGATTGCCAGGTGTTTAGAGGGGAGGCAGGTAAACCATGAGCTTAGACAGAAAGATCATCAAAGTATTTAGGGCAGAGATGTGCCTCTCTTGTTTCAGTGGAACATTAATAGCTTTCCACTAACTGCAATTCCATGACAATACCTTATAGTCATGATTGGATTCTGTGGTTGTAAGCAATCCTCCAAATGTGCATTGACAGCACTGATGAATATTTATAAAGAATGATAACAAAAATAATAAAATTAATAATAATTTAGGCACTAGAATCTGATATAATGCTTTTCATCTGAATATGTGTTCTGTGCTATTTTTCCCCCTTCATTTTGATTTCTGAATTTAGAAAAAAGTAAAAAAGACATTGTAACTGAATGTTGTTTTCCTTTCTTACCTTTCTTCTCTGCTTGCTTGAGAGCTGAGCTAAGAGGAAAATCCTACCTAAACATGTTTGCTTCTTCACAGAACTGAACTCCCAAGGAATTGATAAATTATCTATTTAAATACAATTGATAGGACTGCACACTTAAGTATAAAGCTTAATCACTTAACACAATTGTGAAAGAGGCCTGGATCCGTGTCAAAATACTTACAGCCAGATCTTCAGCTGGTAGAAATCAACAGTGTTGTGTTGGGTTCAGTGGAGCAATGCCAATTTTCATTAGCTGAAGCCCTAGTTCTTTATATAGATTTATTTTATATCTTTAATTTATTTTATATCTATAAGTACAGTAAATCTATGTATAGATTTACTTTAATGTGGTTCCTTTGTCATGCTCACTGGCATGCATACTCAGGCCTAAAGTTGGCATTGCTGTATAAAGGATGTGTTGCGCCTTTCAATGAAATGTTTAAACGAACTACCTGCAGCCCATCGTTAGTTAGCAATGCAGGTGGAAATGCAGAATCCCACAAGGAAGGCTGCAGAGCATTTCATCCTTCAGCAAAGCAGGTTCTAATATATAGGTTTCTGTGTAATCATTGCTGAGCTATTGCTAACACACTCACTGCACAGTCAGTGCTTCCAATAATTCAAAGTTTCAAACTGTTTTGGGGGCACTTGGAGCTGATGAAGGGTGCAATATAAAAACAAATTCTCTTCTATTCAGTTTGTGAAGCTATGAGTTGCACTTGACAACGTGGAAGAAAATAGTTTTGCATGTTTTTGGACTAACACCTGTGAGCAGTTTTTGTGCTGTTTCAAAATAATTTAGCTCTGGGGAGGGAACAGAAGCAATGATCATCCGTCCAGGGTAAGAATTAATAGGACCAGTATTGATCAGCCACAGCTGTTTACACAGAGCTCTGGTCAGAGTCAAATGTAACATGCTTTTGATTTTTCTCCAGAGAATTTCATCTAAAGATGTGCCAGTTGCAGGATGCTAGTCATCTAATTCTGTCTATCACTAACAGGAAAAAAAAGAGGAGAAAAAAGAAAAAGAACAACCCAAAATCAGCTAGATAACTGAAACTATTGTGGGCAAAAGGAAAACATCTCTTTACATGTAAAAGTCAAAAGGGGAAGGTCTGATACACTTCACTCACAAAGAAACATACACTCTTTCCTTGGTAATCTTTCTAAGAAGTAAAAAATTGAAGTACAAAGTACAAATTCCAAACCCAGCTATTTATCATTATTGTTATTCTTTCATAATCTCACCAACATTACTGAACAAGGATTTGCTTGTTTATTTGCAGAAACTCCTTGTTTGAGCCAGAATTAATTTCATGGATGTATTTAAAAATGGAAACAAAGATAGACTAGACTGTGCAGAGGTCTGGAGCTGTTATTCATCTCTGATTTCAACTGAAGGCTCAAGCAACTGGAAAAAATGTTGTGTCCTCATTTCAAATTTGCTTCAAGTCTTCTAGAAGAACCACTACTCTTCAGAACGGTTTCTTCTGGAATTATCAGTAAACCAAGACAGGGATAGCAGGGCTGTTGCCTTGTCTGGATAAGAAACAAAGGTTCTCAAGAAAAAATTTAAGGGGTTGTCACACCAGTTTCAAGAGACTAACACAACAGCTGTGGCTCAGCACTGTATGTTGTGAAGTGGGCCAACAGCACCTGATCCTCACTCTAGATGTATATCACCAATGGCAGTCCTGCCTGCTACAGAGCTTAGGGAATCACACTGTTGTTAGAGGTGTAGGCTTTTTAGCCAGAATCCAATAGCAGTTGAATCAAAAAACACATGTATCCTTGAGAATCTGACTTTGGACATTCAATGTGAACAATGCTGTCAGCCAGCAGAAAGATATCAATAAACATGTTTGTGAATGTCCTCATATATGTAACCGGTTACAGTAAGTGTCAATGAGTGCATAAAGATAAATCCAAGAAACAGTAATTATTACCACAAGGTCAGTGAAGAGGAGATCACCAAGTAACTAAGAAAACCCAAACATCTCTGTTTTATTGTTGGAAATAAAAAGCAAAACTTGCTATTGACATCATGGTAAGTAAGAGTGTTGGTACAGAAACATTGTATTTTATATGAAATACTGGTAAATAATGTTAATATGTCTTGCAAAATAAAGCAAGTAAATTCTATTTACCTAATTTTATCCAGAATTGTACTACTTGAAAGAAATTAATAAATTTGAGTTAGATACTGAGGCAGTGTAATCCAAAACTTCGAGACATGTTAATACTTCTTAATTGTATTTAGTTTCAGGTTTTCAGCTGAAGTCAGAGTCCAGTCTCTATATACTTCCTCTAAATCAAAGGATAGACAATCCTAGAAATTATTTCCTAATGGGCATATAAGTAATATTAAGATCTAGGAGGCTTCCTGACTTCTTACAGATACAAATTTATGTTGGTCAGAGTACGTAAGAGCTGATTGTACCTTAAAGGTGTAAGCAGTGCCTTCATGTTAGACTTAAAGTATTGAAAGAGATAGATGGACGCTTTAAAGGATATGAGCACTAGGTGTTATTTAAAACTATATTTGAATTGCAGTTCTCATGCATCAGCAGACGCTCAAACATGGAGGAAAACTATACTGCTGGGGAGGGTGCGGTGGTGGTATGGGAGTCACTCGTTTGGCAATTTTCTGGTTATCAAAAGCAAACAATTCTAGGCAGAAAGAATCATTTCCCCCCCGCTTGCTTCTGAGAAAGAGAGTGATTGTAATATCTTTAGCTCTATTATGGCTTGTTTCTGATTGAGAATTTTCTTAGCTGAATTCCAAATGTCTAGTGAAATACACCCAGGCCTACTAATAACAGTCACCAAGGATACACAGAGATTTAATGCAGTGTTTGCAGAGCTGGGAGTAATGGCTGTCAGATTGAGCTAGTGGTGTTACAGTACTTCCTTAGTTCATTTGGAAAAGCCGTGATTTTAGAGCAGAAGGTATCTAAACTGTAAACACCTCCCAAATCTTTCCACCATCCCACTTTTTTTTTTTTTCAGGTACAGTAAGACTTATTAAAGAGAGAAAGGTAAAAAAGAGAACACTTACAATTAAATGAATATTTATTACGTGTAAAAGGAAAACATTTATCTTCAAATCCCTTTGAAAGAATGCATCTGTATATACAGGGAATCCGATTGTTTCTGTATTTTATTGGTGCTTGGCACTTACTGTAGCGATAAGGAAGATCAGCTGAATTTTTGTGTGGTAGTAGTAAGAAAAAGGAATAAAGGGAAAGCACCGCAATTTTGTGAAGTACTGTGGCTTTATTTCACTGAGATTTATGCATTTCTTTCTCCTTGCTTGCAAAATTAGTTTTTGGGGCATTTGTCTGTTTGCACTGTATTAGTCACTTGGTGAAACCTGTGTGCCCACAGAGGGTAATTTGCTGGAATGCACTAATGCATTCTGTGTAACTCAGGTGCTCTTTATGACATAACAGTTATTTGCCACCTGGGCCTTTACAGGTAGTAAGTAGAAAAGCCTATAGCAGGTTGTTTTTACATAGCTTTTAATTTTTATTTATAGTATTTTGCTTTTCAAAGGAGACAGAAAGGTACAGAAGCAAATGAAAAATACCAGTCTTTATAGTCACAAGGATGGGACTGCCTCTTTTTATCTCCTGTGCCAGCAGCACGAAAGTGGGTTGGGGTTTTGTGTCTGGTGCGGTGATGCAGCAATACCAGGGACTCATGACAGGACTGATTCAAGCTGCTCCACCCTGCCCATGAGCTCTCATTCTGGGGGTGGCCAGAAGTGATCCTAGCACCAGAGGCTGCTGGGGAATCAGAGCTTGCTAGGATCAAACTGGACAAGGATCAGGACACAGAAAGAAAAAACAGAAGGGTTTCAGAGACTCAATACAGGGTCTCCTGCATAAGGAAGATTTATGGGAAACAGCTTGCCTGCCCTCCTCACAGGTCCCAATCTAAGTGTCCCCAGCCACATATGAGGATACAGCAATGGACCCTGTACTTTCTGCAGTGGAGCAGAGAAGATAGAAATAATAAATCTGTACATATATAAAGTTTGTGTTATATCCTTTCACTTCATTCCACTAATGAGTTTTGGGCAAAACTCAAAAGGCTTGGTTAGATGTTTGTATCAAGGTCATTCACCTACTCTCCAAACCCTGACCAGCCTCTTAGCATTCCCTCATCTATTCTCAAGTCCCTTTTCTGCTTTTCAGTGCTTGATCTCGCCAAAAGACATTAAAACTGAGTGCATCACTTCTGCATTTACTTCCACAGTGATACAGCTCCTAAAGCACAGAGTAAGAGAGTCTGAACTCAGGGAAGGAACGTGCATTTGTGTGATTTCGGTCATGATCTTACGCACAAATATTCTCACTGCCCTGTTGTTCTTCCTGTCACTGGCTGCTATCATCACTGTACTTTATTCACTGTACAGTAAAACTGGGAGTCACACAGATTAAGAACTATTGCTTTCAAGTCTTGATATCACATTCATTTGCTGTCAGCCTGCTTATATAACCTTTTCATTAAGAGCTACAGTTGGAAAAACTCCAAAAAACCACTGGATTTGAATTTTCATGGTAAATACTAGATTGGGTAACCTCCATTACATGTTACCCAGTGGGGAATATACACTGTGGTTATGTCTTAGCAGATGTCTGGTGACAAACATCACTCATCTTTGTGGCAATTTTCTTGTACTAACATTCTTGAGACCACAGAAGAGATTAGGATTTAGAAAAAAACACTTTTTCAATCTAGTTTGTAGACAGATTTCCATGTAGGTCTTTCCAGATATTCCTTTATTCAGCTGTTGGTGGCTTTTAAGACATTTTAAAAAGCAATGATGAGGATTTGTCTCTCCCCTCCTCTTCTTATGATGACTTTAAGCAAAGCTTGAAAAAACCTTGATTTGAATAAACAGATCAGGTTTTAAAATTCGTAGCATGAACAGACATCTTAATTGTGGTCTTGAAAAAGTTATTTGTACAGAGAATAGAAAGATTGTCAGAGAAATGTCGACCAATGGCTTCTTGAACACTTTTCAGTCTAGGTCCCCATTTTTGCTGAAGTTAATTGAAAAGAGATTTCAGGACTTTACTCCTGTCTTTTCATTAGACGCTACTAAATTTGGCATCCCTAGCTTGAGGGCCTTTCTCCATTATTTATAGATCGGGTAGCCTTGCAGAGACTGGATGGATGGACTTCCATAAGCATAACTCTTTCATTCCCACCATCCTCGTTTCAAGCTATGCTATAAAATTCTATATTTCAGGAAGTACAATTAAATGAAAATGCCAGATTCTCAGTAGGGGAAATTGAAAGTAATTCTGTATTGTGTTCATGGGCCTTATTATCAATGCCACGAGTCTTGTATTTATTCTGTGGATAGTAAGCACAAAGAAAAAACACAGTATTACAAAACTTAAATGGTCATGTTTTACACTTTTTCATTCACCAATGTAAAAAACAGTTTATGGTATGAAGTTGTGGAAAATGAGGTCCTTCTTATTTTCAAAGATTTTTGGCTGCATTTTTAACCAGTGCAAATCACTGTGGTTCTTTTGATTTTAGTGCATTTTTTCCAGGTTCTTATCTTTTGAGCTCATCATTTACCACTTCTAGATATTGGTAAGACAAAAAGAACTTGCTTGTTTTAAAATATACATCTTATTGTATAAGACACATATGATTGTGTGCTGCCTCTCTCATTTAGCAAAGTAAAGCTTACAACTCTTTACAATGCATTGCAAGTAACTAAAATATTACTAGTGAGCATGAATAACATAACATATTTTTTATGAAAGCAAAACCTAAATATAAATAATACTGGTGGTGTTCATATAACATCACAGAATTTCTTTTTTTTTGTATCTTTTTTTTTTTTTCCTTCTAGTAATCTTCTTTATGGACTTAAAGAAAAAAAGATAATATCAAGGTCTTTGGTGGCTCTAGGACATTGATTGCCAAACCAAACCATTCTTCCAAATATCAGTAAACTAGAAGCAGCAGACTGCTGTGAGCTATTTTTCAGCCAAAAGGATTAGATTTGTCTCTTAGACGGGTCTGACATCTAATATAGATTTCCAATGGGTTGAGTTTTGCCAGTCATAGTTGTGACTTTGTGAGAAGACTTGCAGCTTTCTGAGGGTGGAGTATGTCCCCTGCTGGGGAACTGAAGCATGAACCTCAAGCCCTGGCACAGCAAATGTTCCATATTACCTGTTTTTAAGAAACTTTCAGTTGATCTGTGGGGACATACCCATGTGGTCAAATCTTCTGGGACAGTTTCTGTTACTCCTACACAGCACAGTGGTTTCTGGATTCAAATAACGAGGCAGTTATGGTTATGTGGGGCTTGCAAAGAAGTAGGAGAAAAGAAAGAAGAAAAAAATTAAGCATTACATCCTAGGCAGTTATGTGATCTTAGCCATTCTTTATTCTGGGGACATACTAGCAAGAGGTACTGTCTCAGGGACTTGCACTGTGGTTTGTATGCAGAAGCACAGAAGAAAGACTGCAAAATAATTAAGGGAACATAACAAGCTGCACTTGTTAATGAAATTCAATTTTTATTTATTTTCATAAAAGTACCAGCATTATTTATGTAAACAATACAAACTGCATCTGCTATTTAACTTTGTGTGAGATTTTCCATACCACTGAGGTTTAGAGAATATCACTTAGGGAGAAAAGCAATTTTAGGGTTATCATGTGAGTGACAAAGACATTAATCTGACAAGATATGCTCAAGAGACCCAAGATGCAATTGTAGAATTCTTTTTTGGCTCTCTCACCCATAATTTCATGGAGCTCAGTGTAATTAACACACTTCATGGGATTTAAGTAACATTTGTTGCTTCTCCATCAGAATGCAAATTTGAGAATGATATGGATCTCTACAGAAGACAGCAACAACTGTTCCCTAGGTAGTAACTTGTGTACCGCTTCCCACTGCAAAAAAACAGGGGAGAAAAAAAAGGTGACAGATAAAGCTTTACTCAGGTTTTATTAGGAAGTTAGCATATGTTTTATAGCTGTTGCACATGCAGAAAGCGTATATTTAAAAAATCATTGAAAATTAAATGTTTTTTTGTCAGCTTGAAAATTTTAAGCCTCATTTTCTCTAAAGCCATATGAAAGAATGAAATCTGCAGACTGTGTGTATGTGTGTGCATGTATAAATAGGTGTGCAATAAGCTAACAAAAAAATCGGTAGGTCAGCAGCATCTGTTAATTCTTAACCTGGAAGAAAACATTATGACAAAAGAGATGGCAGTAATTATAGGTTTGCATGTGTGTGCATGTGTGCATATGTTTACAGTACAGAAATACATTTAAGCATTCAAATCAAGAATCTTTTTTCTTCACTAATAGGTCAGTGTACAGTGACAGTTTAGAAGACTGGTTACTTCCCTGTCCTACATTCCACCTCAGAAGACAAAAGAATAACCCAAGTCTATACCATGTAAGAAGAGATTGGATGGTCTTGATTACCTATGTTTTTCATCAGAAAACTGACAACGTAAAAATAAATTTCATGCCACATGCAGCCTATTAGTAAAGAAAGAGCAAATTATGCAAATAATTAATTAGCCACTGCTACTTTTCTCTAGAAATAACCCTCTGAGACAGGAAAGAATATCTAGATTTTAAACTTCTTTTACTTAATCATATTTAAGCACAAAATGAATAAATGTACAAATGCCTAGTGCATGCAGAACATATAAGTTGAATAAATGAAGTGGGGCGTACAGTACACATTAGTTTATTAATGCTTCAGGTCTTCCTTGATGGCCTTCAAGTGCATTATTAGCTGCCTTAAGGATGATCAAATTTATCCTCATCTGCTCTTATTTTTTCCCCTACAGATGAAATAATGAATGAATAAATAAATAAATTAACCTGTACAATAAAGATTTCCTTAATGCATTTGGCATTGGCAGGACACTAATCTGAGAAAACTCTTAAGCTGTCAACATCACAGAATGGGAGATACAACTAACTTATCCCATATGTCTCTTATTTTTATCGCGCCAGACCTGAAATACTTTTGGTTTTTAAGATGAGTTTAAGGTATTACTGCTCCTTTATGTTTGTAGTTCAAAACGAATGATAAGAAAAACTGAACTATTGAGCTGGCAAAAACTGCGTATGAAATCAAATCAAAGTCCTATTATCATACAAGTTAAAAAAAAAAAAGAAAATGCAGATCCTAAAGTGTTATTGGTGCTTCTGTTTTTTTAAGCTCTACCATATACTTATGTCTACAGAAAACTTGATACATCTCATAGAAAGAATAAGAAATTAACTTTAAATGTTTGAAGAAAGATTTCTTGTTCATAGGCAGATGGAGGCACTCAGATGAGCAATGAAGCATCACCACTGATGTGAGCACAGAAATAAACAGGAGAGGCAGACTAAAAGAGACTCAAGATACGGGTTTATCCCAATGGGAGAGATATGACACATATGTGCTGTAAATAAAAATACTCTGTTCTCAGTCTAGCCTGATTTTCATGCAATCACACTAAAAGGAACACTTTCTAGTGCCTCTTTACTGATGCTCTGTTTATGCCTGGGAAGGTTTTTTCTCACAACCTTTTCCTGGGCCCTGTGATTGTCTGCCTCTAACCTTCTCCCCGCTCTGCCCTGAATCTTATCTAAAAGTGAAATTACAGTAATTAATTCATCACACATGCAGTTCAGCTTGTTGGCTAAGGCTAGATTCATGCAGCATGTTCCTAGTGCAATACTAAATGCCTCATCTCAGTACATTTTCAGGTCAAGGTTTGTATGGTGCATCTATATTGTGTATTAGTGGTCTGCTGTATCATGTGAAATCACCTATTGCTAGGCACTCAGTGTAGATAATCCTGAGAAATGTAATTTAATTGTGAGACACTTATAAGATGGTATCTAGTATTTGAAGTCTAGCCATATCTTTGTAACCTTCTGAAACCCACTCCTGAAGCTCTGAGCAGCTCAATTTTCATTTGCATATTTATATGGCTTTCTGACACCTGCTGCCCAATAACTGATGCCATAAGCAATTCATTCTTAATTTATGTAACTAAAACAGTGATTTCTACATCCTCAGTTTAATGTGTTGTTTTGTCAAAACAACACCATTATCTTTTTTTGAAGAGCCTAAGAAACATCAATAATCATGTTCGTATGAAACAAATGTTGTGCTGCTAGGTGTTCTGGTAGTTGAAAGAGTGAAATCTTCATGAAATATGCAATTTAAGTATTTTTAAATGTATGATGTGGTTTAAAATAGATGAAGTTTTAAATTATTTTCTTTATAAAAGATCTGTTCTAAGAAGCTCAGTTTGTCATTTCTTTTCTCAAATAGAATATATATTTTTCCTAAGTTCTTATTCTGCAGCAACTGTATTTTTCTGGTAGACAACTTATTTTATTCTTCCTAAAAAATATATGCACATTGTTTCTGTATCTGCTTGCCTTAGAAGTAAATTGGCACGATTGTTACTTCAAGAAGTTACAAATAGGAAACTCTGTCAAAATGAAACTCAGATACCCCAGAAATATGAACACATTTTGCTTGTTTATACCAGAAAAAGTTAAGGCAAGGTACATAGCCTTACTCTATGCTTCAAGTTACAATCAGTGGTCCTTGTACAAATGGAGAACCAAATTCCAGTATCAGCAGCCCTTAGTCCCGGGTCAGTAGTCATTCTCTAAGCTCTAACACCATTTCCTTGATGCACAAATATGCTGCCAGGCATGAACTTGCTGATTTCAACTCTTTTAGTTGTGCTCATGACCAGAAGTGATGTCTAAGCTATCCAGGGCTCAAGATTACATAGAACTTTAAAGGTCAATACTACCTCTTCCAACTATGGCCAGAAATTAATAGGAAGTTCATGGGACTGAAACTGTTTCTTTTCTCTGGCCCTGCCAAGACAGCGTGTTGGTAAATTTTGTATGTATTGAACCTTCTGAGTCCCGTCTTCATGCCAGCCCTAAAAATGCAATAGTGGGAATACCGTATGTCGTGCAGTTTGCACAGTAGGTTTTTCAGGTGTGTTCAGGACTGCTCTAAATCAAAGTTTTTTTTAATCCCATAGATGTTTTAATGCCCCTTGAAAGGCTTTGGAAGATTCTTCTTGGTATTTTCTGTGCTGTGGTCTTTTAAATTCCATGCAAAGCAGTCAGTTTCACCAGTGCAAATGAAAATATGACACTCTAATAAGTATAACTTGATGGGAAATGACTGATGCATAAGTGACAGAGGAAAATCTCTTATATGAAAAGACATGGATTTTCCTATTCAGGAAAAGCTGGCATGCCTATTAACAGAAGGTGCAGGTATTACAGCAGGAAAATCGGAGAACCTATTCACCATTCAGTGTTTGGGAATTGGGTACACATGATTCATAGCAAGGTTCATGTACTGTTCAGGTCCCTGGAATGTTCTTACCTTGCATATGCCCCTTGAAGAGTTAAAATACTCCCCTCAAATATACCTCCTGAAAGAATGAAAACACTTCTCCCAACACATGAAAACTGATTTTGAGCCAACTGAACCCCATGCCAGAACTTCCCACTTCTTTTTTCAGGGTGGTCTTATCTCCAGAGAATGAAAGCTGCTTTGGATTTCCAGTCTGTGGAGACCAGCATGGAGAGTTGTAGTCTAAGAACTCACTGAACGTCTTTCATTACTCATGAAATTATAAGAAAATAATAACCTGCTAAAAATAAATATTAGCATCCTATCATTCACTCATTTCCCATAGCCATGGGTACATTTCCCATGTACCATGCTTCTGGGGAGTTCTACTCTAGTAGTGTAAGGGTTTTTTTATTATGTTTTTGTCAGACAATAATGTCTTGGAAATGAGCTGGATCACAGAGTTCAGGTTTTCCTCAATATATTTAATTCCATAAAGTAAAATAAAAAGATTCTTCATCTTATACCAACACATGACAAAATTCATCCGATTGGATGTACTTATTTCTGCCTAGTTGACATTATTCGTTGTGGTAAATTTGCATTTAGCTTCTAATTCTGCTTATGTTGCCTACAGCAACTAAAGCTTTCATCAGGCAAGAAAACTAAAGCAAGTAATTGTTTCTAAAATATTTTCTGTTTAATTCTAGTTAAAACTTGTTTTTTTTCCTAGCTCATTGGCCTAAGAAGTAATAGTAATTGGCTTATTACTATGTGGTATTTGTAGGCAACAAAGGTAAGACTGTTTATGCACAATTATTCTATACCTACAGGGCAGAAGAACAGTACATCTGAGTTGTGTGTGGTTTCATAATGATTATTGAATAATTCCTTAGGTTCTTCATGTACTTGTTCAAGTCATGCTGTGAAACATGAAGAACTAATTATATGTATGTTTGTATTTATATTTATGCTTATATTTGTGTTTATATTATTTACATTTACATTTACATTACGATTTATATTTGTATCTGTATTTTTATACATTTACATATTCTCTGAAGTCCAAATCAAAAGCTTTGCTGTAGAAAAGTATATGCCTCAAATAAGGAACTTTGGTCAGGTCTGTACATAGCTTAAACCAAGATAACACATCGACTTCTTCAGTCGGGTACTGATTTACAAACTGCCTGAACAGCTGACTCCACATATTGGAAGAATGACTTTTTTTTTAGCATTCTGGTGTCATAGGAATAGAAGACTGAAGAGTGGCTCTTCTGGATTGGATCAGAGATCAATCAGTCCTATCTCCCTTTCTTTAAGACAAGTGTTGGCTACTTACGGTAATAATAAAATGTTCAACATTATATAAAAAAGAGCATGCACAGAGTGGCATACTCTTCAGGATACTTCTCCAGTTTTGCGCAGCTGAGGAGAATCCCTAAACTAGAACTTGCATCTCAGTGTTTAACAGCCCTTGGTAAGTTTCTATTTATTTGTCTAACTGGTTTTTGAACTCACTTAAACTTTTGGCATCCAAACTATCCTGTGACAATAAGTTCCAAAGTTTAGTCACATGTTAATTTAAACAAAAAAAAGAATATTGTTATAAACCTATTATCTTATAATTTCATCTAATGGCTCTGATAATTATTTTCTTATGTATAAGAGTGTCTTGTTCTGTTTTTCTTCCCCAATAATTCTTAGGTGTTTGTGTTTGTTTATTTGTTTGTTTGTTTTGGTTTTGTTTTTCAGTGAACACTGAACTGACATTTTCATAGGTGTATCCAGAGTAGCTGCAAATATCTTTTCTGGGTTAGCAATGCCTAGTTCAGAGCCTTTCACAGTTTATAGACAGTGAGAATTTCTGTTTCTTTTTCCCAGGCACATAGCTTTGTATGCGTTTCCTCTGCCTTTTTATCACCCAGATAGTTGTGTGAGGTGCTTTTGAAACCTTTCACAAAGAGTGGGACTTTCATTGTTACAACTGATCACTTTCCCGTGCTGTTGTTTCCTGTCCTTTACTTATTTATTAATGCCCTGTCCCTCAGTATTTATAAATCCATAGGTGGAAGTTCCTTTTTATAATCCATGACTATTTAGTTTCAAAAGTTTTTTGAAAATCCAGGCACAGTGTATCAACCAGATACAGATCACCCTTGCCCATTATTCTTTCTAAGAACTTTAACAAGCCAGAATTTTCTCTACAAAATTCATTTTTATTCCTCCTCATCTTATTGTATTTCTCTATGTGTCTATGACTTCCATTCTACCAATGTACCTGTAAAGAATCAGACATACAACTTCTTAATTTTCTGCACCTTCCCCACATCTTCCCTGTTAATTTCTCTAAGGATCCTTTAAAAAAAAAAAACCATAAAATTTGCTAAAGTCTTTTCTTCTTATATAGAAGCTGGCTTAAGCAATAGTGTAAGATCTATGATCAAATGACAAGGTCATATTTGAGTTATTTAAGAACCCCTCAGTGTATACCATTTTGTCTTGGCAGTTTATTACTATTCATTTATCTATTTGGTCTAAAATCACTTCTATTGACAATTTAATTTAAGCTAGTTGCTCCAGCTCATCTTTTGCAAAGAAAACAGTCACTGTGGGAACCATCCTAAACTCTTCAGTGGTGAGTCTTAATGCGAAGAACTCATTTAATTTTTCTACTGTGGCCTTATCTCCTATATATCTCTATATAGCTCTGTAGCTATAGATTAGCTATAGCTATAGCTATGGTTATGAAATTGTGACGAACTCCAATTAAATTAAGTCATATTTAGTCAGGACAACTTAAAAATGAACAGTCAGGTCCTAATCAAAAGTATGGTTTTCTCTCAAGTCTCCTATTACACCTCCGTCTTCAGACTTGTTGGCAGACATTCTGCTTCTTGTGGGTTGGAAAAAAGGCTTATTATTAGTTTTCAAACCTTTCACAAGCTTGTCCTCTAAACCTTTTTTTGGTCTTAGCTTGATTCTACATTGAAGTCTTCAGAGCTCATGATATTCAGATCTTCCTTACCTGGCTACAGATTCTACCTTCTGAGAGTAAGTTTTTAATTGAAGAGTTTCTTTATTTTGTTGTTTACCAATACCATAATTTTGTTTATCACAATGAACTTTACAAAATTTCCATTACACATTTAATAATTTTATTCTTTAAGAGTCTCTTTTTAATTTCTTGGGTTTTTTCCTAGTATCACTAATTTTTATAGGGGTCCCCTTGTTTATATATGTGTAGGTGTGTCTAATTTTTTTTTTTCATTCCTATAGGGAAGAAGAATTTAAATGTACTGTAGTCAGGATTTCAGAATGTCTCTTCAGTAGTAAAAATTTCAGTAAGTTTTTATGATCTGCTCAGAATTATATAAAAAATAGCTGCTCTAAAAGGCAATCATTATAGCATCTAAAATTAGTTTCTAGAACATCTCCCAAAATTACTTTTTACCAATCTTCATGGGAATAATTGGGTTCTTCATTATTACTGAGTTTTCTGCCATTGCAATCTCTCTCATCTCCCTTAGCATGTCCCAGTCAATATACCTATCCTGTTCAGGTGATTAATAACACAACCTTCCTACAATATTCTTTCTATTTAGACATGAAATATTCAAATCAGAGCGAATGTTTTTTGTTGATATAGTTAATTTGTTTGCCTTGTTTGACTTTATCTGCATCTATACCACTGAACAACCTTGGGCCTAAGTCCTAAAGTCAGGATATGCAGAGAGGACTGTGACCACACTGTTTAACGTTAGTCCTCTTTAGAGAAAAATGAATACAATTACAAGTTTTTCACCTTGGTGAAGGTCTCTTCTGATCCCTGTGTTTTGGTCTCAAAATGCATTTTTATTTTTGTGCGCCATTTTTCACTTCAAAGTACCTGAGGTAGGTAGTGTGATGGCTATGCTGCAACACATTAGAATGGGGGTTAGAAGACAACATAGTGCGGGTGGATGCATCAGGGTATTCCTGGAACACGTGTACTCTCATACACTTGTATTTAATCTAAATACAGATGCTACAATTCATTTAATATGAAAAAAAATTGGTAGATGACACTGTACATGAAGAGCACATAAATACTCTGGTGAACTTGGGAGAGAGGATGTTGTACAGAGTAGGTTTATCTCTATATCTCTGTAACTTAAAGGCATAGTAACACCCATGTGTCAGTGCAATCTGACCTACCAGTCCTATGTAATTTGTAAACTGATATTACAGTATCATAGAATCATAAAATCTTTGGGTTGGAAGGGACTTTTAATGGTCATCTAGTGCAACCCCCCTGCAATGAGCAGGAACTTCTTCAACTAGATCAGGTTGCTCAGAGCCCCGTCCAACCTGACCTTGAATATTTACAGGGATGGGGCATCTACCACCTCTCTGGGCAACCTGTGCCAGGGTTTCGCCATCCTCGTTGTGAAAAACTTCTTCCTTCTATCTAGTCTAAATCTACCCTCCTTTAGTTTAAAATCATAACACCTTGTCCTGTTGCTACAGGCCCTGCTAAAAGGTCTGTCCCCATCTTTCTTGTAAGCCCCTTTAAGTACTGGAAGGCTGCAACAAGGTCTCCCCAGAGACTTGTCTTCTCCAGAACAACCCCAACTCTCTCAGCCTGTCCTTATAGGAGAGGTGTTCCATCCCTCTGATCATTTTTGTGGCCCTCCTCCAGAGCTGCTCCAACAGGTCCATGTCTTCCCTGTGCTGAGGGTTCCAGAGCTGGACGCAGGACTCTTACATAGTATCTTCACACCCATCAGGTTTTTTATATGCCTCAGTTCTAAACTTGAGAGAAAACCATACTGTTGATTAGGACCTGACCGTTCATTTTTAAGTTATCCTGACTAAATATGACTTAATTTAATTGGAATTCTTCACAATTTCATATATATATCTCTATAGCTATAGCTAATCTATAGCTACAGAGCTATATAGAGATATATAGCTATAGCTATATATCCCTCTATATGGGCCTTCTAAAAAACTACACACAGAGCCAAGATCACCATATTTTACTGTAGAGAATTAAGCTAATTTAAGTCGACATAGGCTAAATGTTCAAAAACTAATTTCAAACTTCTCAACTTCTTCCACATAGATCTACCAGAGGACATCATACAATTTGTTGCAAATGACCACAGCTTGAACCTAGTGTTTCCAGGTGTTCTTACAGCAGGTCTGAAAGAACTCTTTGTTATTTGCAAAATGACAGTCTTTTCTTTTCAGCATAGTTTCCCATACTAATACTAGATCATATATTTTCAGTATAAAGGCGATCTTTGCTATGTGACTAAGAATAGGGCTGTTCCAATGGGAAGCTTCAGCTGCTCATTAACAATTAGAGTTTCTCCCAGAGACATGAACAGCTACTTCACTGACATGCAGAAGCAGCTAAAAGAGTTTCAGATAACAGGTAGGTGTTGATTCTGACCTAGAAATCCTTAAATGATTGCCTTTTTACCTGAGAAACCAACTTTCTCCTGTTGTGTTTTCACCATTAAAAACAACTTGAGAGCTCTGGTTCACACGTGCTAAGTTCACAGGGTGATAAGGCATTAATGCCCAGTCTTCACATGTACTTATTGAAACATACTTTCTCAGTAGCACACCTAGATTTCCGGTCTTGATATTCAAGGAATAACCAGAAAATTAATTTCATTTCCAGCCCTTCTTGAGGCTTATGGGATTCACTGGGAGAGATCTAGGAAGGTTATATGTAAAAATCATGGTTCAATTTAGTTTCAGAAGTTCCTCTTCTCTTCTGCAATTTCCTTTTTTTTTTTAATTTTGTGGGAAGCATATAAAAGTACATATTCAGACATAATTTGAAAATGTATGTAAATCTGGTTTCTCATAGTAGCCAGGAAATTAGGGTTAAAAGACACGTGAATTTGGGAGCTAGCACTGTCAAAGCAATTTTTCTTTGGGAGAAATGCTTTTACTATGCAACATCCAATGAGAGTGGACACAGTAACAAGGATGTAGCAGCAGCTAACACATATTTATATGCATTTCCTTTGGTTCTATGAAAGTTAAGAGTGTTTATGGGATCAGCATGTGTCTCCATATGCTTTTCTTCAGTGGGCATTTTCCTTTTTTTTACTTTTCAGAGCTTTGTTCTGTATGTGTAACCAATAGCGAGTATGCGTGAAAGATGAGTCTTTAATGAAATAAAACCACATACACAGAGAAAAAAGCAGCCATCCTCATATTAGCTGGACTGAGAAAAAATAAGATTTTCACTTAAATTATGCAACTAATTCTGCAGCGATGTACACTAAAGAGGCAATATTAGAACCTGCAGAACAACTGGTAGAAAAAGCCCAGAACTGCTTCACTCACATCTGACTTCTGCACATCTCCTCATTTACTGACTCTGTAACAAAGACACTTCTAGGACTGTGAAAATGTTTCTATGTGAGTTATCATTAGAAGATTACACTGTCATCATCTTCTTACTAAAACTGTATGATTGAGAACAGAGAGGACTCTTCCTGTACTCTTATAAAGCTGGTAAAAGATGGTGCTGAAGACATATTGCTGTAAAGCTAAATAAATTAAAATAAAATTAATGACTAAAGTGAATAAAGCTGGGAAACTAAACTGTAAATGTAGACTTACTGAAACGCACATGTTAGTGAAACAATATGTCACGCAAAATTATATTAGGAGGTGCCCTGCTAGCAGCCTTATAGTTAAGAGTATATTATAAGACAATATTAAAACAGACAAATTCTGTTTTTCTCAAACACTAGAAGTCTTTCCCCCCCCCCCCCCAACAAACTCTGGACTAATTCTTCAGTATTAGCTGTTCTGGTTAATACCTCTTTAGAATTTTAGGATTTGTATCTGACAGAGACTTTTCTTGTTAATATATCTGCCTGTTGTTGCACAGCATCTCCTCAAATGGCCAGTTCTTTAATAAAATTTGATGGAGAGAAGCATCAGAAGGACTCTAGTGCAGCTTATATGTTTATAAGCTTCAAAAACAGATTTTGGAACATGTTGGTGTAAACATTTGTCTTTTGTGAGCCCCCAGGAAAGCCCGTGGTAAATGTAAAGTCTTTTTCTCATCCACCCAACAAAAGAACTCTATGGTTCACATAAAGGCTATCCCAGCCATGCTAGACAATATTAGTGAAAAGAAAATAGCAGAAAAAGGTATAATTAAAGTCATTGTTAATTTAACAGTATTTATGACTAACTTACCAAAACTATATATACACATGTAGTTATTATCTATATTAATAAATTTGTGCTTCTTTGCAACATTTCAATTTTTGTTATTTTTCCGTTCTTTCCAGTCCCCTTTTCTGTTTTTCAAACACATAATTCCCTTTATCCCTTTATTCTTTCCTTACTGCCTTCTACATCTTTTTTGTTTTTTTTTCTCTTTTTTTCCGTCTTTCTTCATTGCAAGGCTCGCTTCTGTGTCATTCAGAAAGCACTTAATCTTCTCCTATACCTTTTTTCTATCTCAGAAAAACATTGTCACTTAATCACCTGCACCTGAGTACATGTTCACATTTTTTGCTCTCTCTTTCCTCCTTATCCAACCAACACCATCTCTAAAAAAATATGGTTAAAAGAACTCTGTGAAAGATGCAATATCTTCCCGTTCTTCAACTACTTTGCAATACAAGGAAAAAATTGTGACTTGTTGCTTTGCCTTCCTCACAAAATGTTTGCAAAAAGATCTACGCTGTCTGTAAGAAGAGAAGACAAGGTTTAAACATTTAACTTAGATGTCTCAGGTAGCTGAAGACGATTGCATGTTATCTGGCCTACATATGCCAACATTTGCACTGTAGCAGAAATGCCCACAAATCACTTGTTAATTCAGAAATTATGGACACATAACATCAATGGGGCTCTAATACTCCATCCTTTAAGAGAAGGATGATGATATTACTTCCTTAACCCAGCATGTCTGTTGAGACATCTGCTGCTTAGGTGGCAAATCATGCTACCTCCTATTAGTATTTATTCAGGAGAGAAACCTTCTGAAATCACTACTGCTCCTCAGGGAATAATTATTCTCTGGTGTTTAGATTCCTATGTATCTGTGTAGCCCTTTGAATGTGTATGAAACTCATAAAAGCATATTGCGGTTGGCCTTCTACAAACTTAGTGGTACTTGTTTTGGGTATCTCTGCACTATATCTATAGGTGAAGTCCTTTCCTATGACACTCTTCCAGACCATGGAGATTGTGGCATTGATAAAGCTGCATGTATATAATTTAAGAAAAAAAAAAAAAGGTATATAATTTCAGCAAATTTATGTAACTGATGAGCTGGAGAAGAACTGACTTGTTTGTAACTGATGTAGTTATATAATTGAAGAAATTGATAAACTTATATAAGTGAAGGTTTGTATATTCTGTTTTGTCTAACATTTGTTCTAATCTTTCTCTGTTGATTTAGAGCATTAGTTTTTGGTATATTTATCAATTAATAAGAATAATGGTCTCTATCATCCTAATATTCCTTTATAAATTTCTAGATTATAGTTGTTTTCCCTTCTGACTTTTTCCATTTTTTCTTCTTTTTTTTTTTAAATGGAACCTAAAACTGAATGGAATAATCTGTCTAAAATTTGATAGGTATCAAGAAGTTAATTGGCTAATTATTTTCTTATTGTATATGCAGTGCTACTTTGCAATATCCATGGGTTTGTAATGTTATCAGACAGTTCATTTACATTTAGTTAATCATGGGCCAGGCTTTCCTTTGTGCTGCTAGTATTGACTAAACGTATAATTTTTACTTTTTTCTATGATTTTTCTTACTTACATAAACCAATTTAAAAGCGACATAACAAAAGATTAAAATTCACAGAATCATTAAGCTTGGAAAAGACCTCCAAGACCATCAAGTCCAACTATCAACCCGACACTACCATGCCCACTAAACCATGTCCCAAAGTGCCATGTGTACATGACTTTTGAACACTTCCAGTGATGGTGACTCCACCACCTCCCTGGGCAGCCTGTTCCAATGCCTGACTACTCTCTCAGTAAAGAAATTTTTCCTAATATCCAATCTAAACCTCCCCTGGCGCAACTTGAGGCCATTTCCTCTTGTCCTATCACTTGTTACTTGGGAGAAGAGACCAACACCCACTTCACCACAACCCCCCTTCAGGTAGTTGTAGAGAGCGATAAGGTCTCCCCTCTTCTCCTCCTCTTCTCCAGACTAAACAACCTCAGTTCCCTCAGCTGCTCCATGTAAGACTTGTGCTCCAGACCCCCCACCAGCTTTGTTGCCCTTCTCTAGACAAGCTCAAGCACCTCAATGTCCTTCTTGTAGTGAAGGTCAATGAAATTGACCATTTCAAATTTTTTGGAACGCATCCCCATTCCTAGCTCCTTTAATTATGTAGTATAAACTCATTCGGTCAGAAAAATAAGTGCAGTTGTACCGTGCATTTTGCCCCAGAAATGTTTATGGAACGGAATTGATCCTGACCTGGTTACATCCCAGGACCTACTTCAATGTGCAGCTCACTGCTTCATAAAAAGCCCTTGGAGTTTCTGATCCAACTCAGACTTTGTATGGAAGGTTCTTGTGTGGGGAAGTAAACCACCCTGACTGACCCAGCTCATGGAAAATCAGCTTTCGTTCTTATGACATCGCTGACAATTCAAAGAACGGGTAAAGCTCTTGCAGGGATTTGTGCTGTCTGCTTTCTGTTTTGTTTTAAAAGCTTTGTGGCACTATTTATAGATATCCAAAGAAATGTAGCTTGTTCTCATTTTTTATCTTCTGCTTTTTTGATTAGCATGCTTTCTATTTTGTTTTCCAAGCACACAGTGAAAATATTAAAGAGAATTGGACTCATGACCCAGAACAGACCTCTGCAGGCCACACTTGATACTTCTTCCTAACCTGACACTGAACCATTAATAATTGCTCTGTGGGTTGGTTTTTTTTGTTGTTACTTGGGGTTTTTTTCTTCTTTCCATCATTGTATTTACTTAGCAGTGATTGCATTTCATCACCATTTCTCTAGTTTCCTTATGAGAATGTCATGTGGAACTGTATCAAATTCTTTATTAAAATCAAGATGTAGTATGTCCACAGCATTTCCTTTATCCACTAAGCTTGTTACCCTATCAGTGAAAGAAATGAGGTTAGTTCAGCATGATTTGTTTTTGATGAGCCCATGTTGCCTATTATTTACAAGTTATTTTCCTCCAGGTGCTTACAAATTATCTACTTTATTAATTGTTCTTGCAATTTATCAAGTATTGAGTTTATACTTATCAGTCGGTGAGGTTTTATCAAATAGCATGATGATAGCTGCCCATTTTGAACATATTGTAAATAGGGATTTATAAAAATGCTCTGATGCTTAATTCTTTATCTAGATTTAGAGGGTTTTCTTTATTTTCAAAGTTAGGGAAGATTTTTGACTATAAAGATATTTTTTTTACCAGTATGTAGTAATGTAATAAAATAACACCTGTCATAGAAAAGAACACTAAGTTAAATCTTACTGTAATACCTTGACCCCACCACACACCGTCCATATGAGGACCTGCCTGCATGTCAGCTACTACTTCATTGCCCTACCTTTTTGCTGAAGTTTTCTGCGACATGTGAGCTATGACCCACAGAAATTACTATCAGACATCAGAGTATTCATCAGGGAAATCACCAGTGTTTAAGGCCTGTAGAAGATATCAACTTCAGCCTGAGATGAATTGTGCCCTAGAATGCTCTACATCAATAATGAAGGGTCCCAGCTTGACCTAGTCAGATATGGACATTTACCTTTGATCTCTTTTCTAATTTCTAGTGGCTCTAGTCAAAAGCTGAATGAATTTTCACATGGGGAGATTTCTCATGTGCAACTCAGAAATGAGATAGAGAGTTAGCTTAGCAGCTGTGCTTTTCTCCTTCATTGATTCCAGAATATTGGGAACCCAGATGTGTAATGGATGCACCCCTTGTTGGCAGTCAGATGGAATGCTGTAGTTTCTATCAGTAATCAAAAATCCATTATTAAAGGGAACTGGGATTATTTCCTTAATTTTACTGTTATCAACTGCTTGATGAGAACTCTAGGTCCTGATTTAAGTAACATTTAATTAGCACTGTTGTAGAGAAGTAAAACATTTCTGAAGTAAATTAAATTGCATCTGTTCAAGCTACCAGTGATTATGTCTTTGTCTAGATTTTCTTACTATAATTAGTCAAAACTGATTTTAACCATCAGAATTACAAGAAGTGCTTCTGTATTATTGTTAAAATGTTTTCACTTCTCCCACTAGATATTTAGCAAGATTTGACAAACAAAACTTTGCGCTCTCTTTATCCGAAGAATCCCTTGTGAGAACTGCTGGAAAATAGTTAAGTGTTAAAAGCAGAAATCTTCAATCTGTTGGCCTACAAAGGCTTTACGAAGAAATATGAAAAAGGAAGTATAGTACTATGCCCATTAGAAAACCAAGACATTGATTTAGTGTAGTAAAAAGAGCCTCAGCACTTTGGAAGCAAGATCTGACAAGGTGAAGAAAAATCTAGGGGTAAGGATGAAACATTCACAAAAAAAACATATTTATTTCCAATTTTTCACGCAAAAACAAGGCACACCTTTTTTTTTTCCCCCTTCCTTTTTTTTCTTCCACCCTTGCCCCAGAACAAGCAGAGAACAGCAACACTAAGAAATACCTCTATCAGATTTTTAGGCAGCTGACCTCAGCTAATATGACCAGGCTGTCATATTCCTCATACAGTGAGAAAAACATTCTTCATGTGGTGATGCCCTTGCTAAGAAATTTTAGTCATTGTTTCTGTGATGGAGTACACGTACAGTACATAGAAATATTTGGAAAGGTGTCTAACAATACTTTGTGGAGCAAGTGGGAAACAAAGATGCATACTTCACAAGAATGTGAACTCTGCTTCCAGGAAAACACAAAAGAGCACGCAAATCTCCACCTTCCAAATAACAAATCCCCTTTCCAAAGCAATAAGTCATTATAGCTTCTCAAGTAACTGGTTTCTACAGGGGTTATAAGGGTTTTGTTCGTTGTATTTTTTTGGTTGTTTTTTTTTCTTTTTTCAGTATCATAAAATGTAGTAAAATGTTTTAAGACAAAGTATTTTTCCAATGTATTTCTTAGAAGAATCGAAAGCATTTTTGGTAATGGTTTCCAAATTTATCCTAGTGACCAGAAAATGTCAGCTTGGACTCTTGAAAGTTTAGTAAAGTTAGGGAAAAAGGTTTTAAAGTGGAAAATGTGGCCAAAATATTGGATCATTAGTTTTGCTTCAAACACTACAGAAAAAAACTTGGCTTCTATCCAAGGAAAATGCCTGAAGTGGGACTTAGTTGGAATATAGGTCCTTAATTCCAGGAATGTAATGCTTATAGCCTGCAGGGGACATGATTTCAGCAATAAAGTTCCCAAGGTTACTTTATCTTGAGTATTCCCTGAACTGCAGCTACAATGGAAAAGCAGACAGACTCGGTGCCTGTCTCAAGTCTAAGTATGTTCAAATACTCAAACTAGGTTTTCTTTTGACAAAATGACCTTCACACTGGTCTGATCACAGACTCAAGATGAGGCACCTCAGATCACGCTTAGCCCAGAGGATTGAACAGTAAAAAAAAAAACAAAACAAAACACAAGTTTTCTGTTTTATCAGGCAAAATCAAAGTGCATGGTAACATTTAACCTTCAAGTTCCAGCTTACAATGGCAACAATATTTTAATTTCTGCCCTATGCAGTCCTGTTCTGTCCTCTATTTCAATTGTTTTGCTATAATTTTAATTTGTAATTGTTGTAAAAAGTTTGGGGATCTTTGGATCTATTGTGCCTACAAACACACATACAGAATTTCACCATGTCCACTATTTGTCTAGATTTATATTTAATACCCAGAGAGACAAGAAGATGTAAAAGACACAGGAACTAACCAGCAAAATTACTGAGAGGATAATTGACATTCTTATGAAGTCACAGAACAAGTATCCCAATTCCCCTTTTCACTAATAAAAATACAGTATTATGAATTTAAATTGAATTTTAAACTACTAAGTTTACTATACCCCATTCAGATTATTTTTAAGTTTCAAAAAATCCTATAAATTTTCTCAGTATAGAAGGAACTATTTTTGCCATTACTATAAAAGGAATTTAGGCAGGAGACCCATTTCTTGTGTTGGCAGCCAGTTTCAGCTTGCTTTAACATTTTCAGCTCATCCAGGATGTGTTCCATGAATTTCTTCTGTAACTCTGCGGTAACTGAGTCCGTATTTATATTGGGGAATGTTTTGTGGATTTTATTTTCTTCGTCATTTTTAGTATTTGAGGACCATTCAAGGATTGCTAGCTCCTTCAGTATGAAAAGCTAGTAAAATACAAGTGGTGAAAAGTGGGGTTTGAATGCAAACCTAACAAGAAAATTTTCCTTCAGAATTTTTCATCAGCAGAGGTGAAAGTAAACTCTTCCCAGGCTTGTCTTCTCTCTTGTCTTACTTTCTCTCTCTTGATTTGCTCCTGAGGGCAAAAGAGAGGGAGGAAAGAGTCATGGCAGCTTTGTGTACATTCCCAATCAATTTGCTTTTGACAAGACCAAAGACCAGACAAGAATCCAGACACAAAGGTGTCATAAAACTACCTTCACCTCCCAGCAGTTCCTTTACCAAGACAAGCTCCATCTGAGGGCTGAGTTTGGCTTGTGGAATAGCTTTTTCTGTTTTATTTTTACTCCTGTATCCAGCTTGTGTTTGTTACATTTCCTCTTCTTCCACTAGTAAGCATTGATATTGCCACTTACTTGTCAAG
This sequence comes from Phaethon lepturus, assembly GCF_000687285.1. Classification (NCBI taxonomy): domain Eukaryota; kingdom Metazoa; phylum Chordata; class Aves; order Phaethontiformes; family Phaethontidae; genus Phaethon; species Phaethon lepturus. The sequence continues at coordinate 20,976 of NW_010516863.1, read as the reverse complement.
ATAAAGACTTTTAATCTGTTTCTTAAGACACCTGATTCTCCTTTCTTCTACATCACAGTTGGTAATTTCCATTGCCATAAAGATGGCATAAAATACTACCAAGTGAAAATTAAGTTACTGGTAGAGTGCATTCAATAACAGTTAGCATTGCAGCTCTCCAAAGATGAAATGATTGTTTAACAAGACTGCTTCCACAAAAAAGGAAGAAAAAATACTATAGCAAGAAACAAATTAAAGAAGAAAAAATGTGAAAAACAGAATAAAATATTAATCTAATACGCAGGATCTAAGGATGATTTAAATTTTATCTAGACTCAGCAAAGTTTCACTCCTTATTAGCTACTAGGGATCTACCCATCCAGAGATGTGATCTTTTTTTCAGTCTGATGAGTAGTCTTATAATCTCAGCCAATTTACAACTTCTTCTCATGTTGATAGATGTTTATATATATAAATTCAACAATGAATAAAATTTACCTATAGATGTTGATGCATCATAAATCATTTAATGTATATATTTCTCTGTAACCATTTTGAAGCTATAAAAAAGAAGATAAATTAGCATATCTCTTATCTCTTAGCAGAGAAAAAATGGCTAGGATAAAGATTTGTTTGCTGCTGGATTCAGAAGAAATAAAACATAATCTGCTGTTGGTTCTGGAAACCTTGCAATACTCTGGAATGGAAAGAAGAGTGTACACGCTTTATTCAGACAAAAATTTAATTGGCTTCCATGTCTTTTAATGATTGTGCAGGAAACTGTTTAAACTTAAATTACTGCTGTGTCAGTCTCTAAAATGGGAAGATTAATTGGACAAAATACAGACATATAGTGGGATCATCTCATGAGACCTTTACAATCAATGCAGAGAACTGGAAACATTTAAATCAATCACATGAATCATAGAACAACCCAAGTTGGAAGGGACCTCAAAAAAATCATCTGGTCCAACCTTTGACATAGAATTTCTTTCATCTTAAACCAGATGTCTAAAACAAGTCAGATGAATCACACCCTAAAAATGCCTCTTGTGCTCCACTGCAGTACTGGATACCAGCACAACTAGTACCTACATCCTCTGAGATTAATATAATCTTAATACTAACAAAAAAAGACTTTTTAACTGCAGAAGCTTGTAGTCTATTTATATTACCTTAAATTTCCATAATTAATGCCTCTCCCAACTTAACAGAAAAGGCAATTTGTTATTTTTCAATTTTTTTAATGGTAGAAAAAAACTTGTTTAAAGCAACAGTGGGTAGCTGTGCTGAAAGTTCTTCTCAAAACAGGAAGTTCCCATGGCAATTTTTGAAACATTAAAACTTCATTTTCTCTGTGAAAAGCCTATTTGAGTATTTTTTAATGCTATAATAAGTTTTCCCAACAGAAAACTAAGCTTTTAAGCCTTACTGAAACATTAATGGGGGCTTTCTATTCAGAGATGAGGAGTCCAAACTTTAGATGGCAGTGTGATTCTCCATGGCCTTGTATGTTAAACCTCACTTACAGTTCCAGCGGAGTACTTTTACACTTTTCAGGTAGCGCAATTATGTTTCATATATTCTTCAAGGCCACTTCTCATACAAGAAAAAAAAATGTTTTTTATGTAGCTCAGACCCAAGCTTTTTGCTGTAATTGCTTATTATTGTGTAAGTCAGTATAAAATATTATGTACAATTTCATAGTGCCTTTGAATTTCTTTGAAAAACTGCAAAGATACAGAGTAGAAAACAATGAGTTCCTAAGCCAGTAAATTTGAATCTTGTTTCACTTATGTGTCTGGTTTCACCAGAAATACTCTTTCCTTGCATAAGTGTATTTGAGAGGAAATTTATACTTTTTAATACCAACTAGAAAAGTGCCAGATCTGTGAAGGTGTTGACTATTGCAGATGCACAGACAACCTTCTAATTATGCCAGATTAGCTAAAGAATTGCACCAGGAAAATGGAAAAGATTATTTCATTAGTCATCTCATTCTCATTGCTGCCCTACACTAGAACCTGTGTAGTTGGAAGTCATGTTTTCAAAATAGTGTGTATTGGAGTTTTCTACTCCATACACATTTATAATAATATAATCCAGGTCCATTATCTGTGGTGGTCCTGGATATGCTTCTAAGTGAACTAAGATGGCTTAGTATTTATGGCAATAACTGCCTGGGAAGACCAGTTTTGCATATCCTCTACAGAAAATAAAATATATTTCTAAAGTGATCTGTGTCACCCAGAAATTAAAAAACTTGAAAACTGACATATAATCATGTTCAGCATGGCTATGACCTGTGTGTCATAGCTATGTACTGCTGTGTGCATGCCTGCAGTTTAAGCCGTATGATCTCTCCTGAATCCAAGTCCTTATCAGTCACAATGCCCAATGCATCCTCAGGCTCTATTTTGACACTTGCATACTGTGTCTATTAATAAAGCAAAATTAAGTGTAGAGGGCATGCTATGTAGCACGTGCCATGTCCCTAGGAGATAGGGCTCCAGCTGCAGTGTCCCAAAGGGTCCTCATACTGCAACACTGAGATTGTAAAGGGTGCACGGTACTTGCTTTAGGAACTCAAGTGTTCACAGCAGTGCCGTATGGCACCAGCAACAAGTGTGATTCAATACACAAACCTAAAACTGGACTAAGACAGTGTTGGAAAAGACTTGAGCTTGTTTGATGTGGATGCCCTTTTTGTTCTGAATTATTTATGCAGCTAGTACTACTATAACCAGCTAGATTTTCTATGTAGAAGTCAGAAAGTATAAGCTTAGTGTCTAGTCAAATATTATTTCTCTGGCACACCATCTAGGTTTTGAAACACTAAGTAACAAAGTAACATTGCCTTCAAAATTACATTTATCACATTGCACAACCAGAATGACATGCTAGCATCATTAGACGGGAAAAGAAAACCAGCAAGACTGTAGCCTGCCACTAGGTCAAGTAGCTATTTTTTTGAACACTTCCCATCTAAGTAATTTATCTTTCTGACCCAAAGATGTGAAGTTCCTTTTGAAAACTGAAAAAAACCCCAAAAACAAAACAGTAAGAAGTGAGCAACTGATCAGTAAAATGAAATAAATCTCTTAAAAAAGGTCTTTTGTGTTGTTTTTCCTATTAGGAAACTATGCAAAATACTTTCGAGCCCATTTTTCTCTCACTGTAGTAAACAGGAAAATTCACATTGCCTTAGGAAAACATAACTTTATCTGAATTCCTTTTTTTTAATAATAAAAAAATTTACTTCTTTGCACATCTGTTGTTTTCCAGTGGGATAAGAATTTATTATGGAAAGTTCTGAAATTAGCTTCTTTCCATGAGACTGGTGATGAATATACATATCTGTATGCATAACAGCTAATTCTATGAAGACGTGTTTGATTCTTCATTCCTTTACATCAAGTGGTACAAATAAGAAAATTTGTTGAAATAAACAGCATTGTGCCAAATAAAACTGATAAAGTAGAGAGTCATAATCTCTTGGACTTTAATTGATAGCCACTTACTTTGCTAAGGAGTGTAAAATGTGGCAATTATGATTTGTGAGCCTTTTCCACCTTGTTTTGTACTGGTACAACTGGGAAACAAGAGTGAAGGGCAAAGCAGAATAATGACGTGGTCTAGTGAGCAGCTCTCCTGTGTTCATCCATTTCTTGCTGTTGAAGCTTCCCCCAGTTTGCACATAGTGCATATGCCAGAGATTGTTCATCATTATTGCTCACACAATGGGAAGTTCAGTGATTTTGCTGGTTAGTGGACAATGCATACCACTTCCAGGTCTGTGTCTAGTGAGTATTGCATCTTAAAATTACTACACAGTAAAACTGTTCAACTTTAAGTAGTCTGGGGGACAAAACTTTCACCATCTCCAGAGATCACCTGAACAGAACTCCTTCTCAAAACAACTTCAACATCGAAGTTAAGTCAGATTTATCTGGATCTTGTCCAGTTGAGGGTTGAAAAGGCGAAGATACCATAGCTTCTGAAGGCAACATGTTCCAGTGCTTAATCACCTTCACTGTGACAATTATATCCATTATATTCAGTCAGAATCTCCCTTGCAGCAACTTCTGACTGTTACCTTTTTTGCACCTTATCTCTGATTCTCTCTCACTCCTGCCATCATTGATATCAACCTCAATACCTCACATGCCAACTTCAGTAGGATGCCTGTAGACCCCTTTCAGTTAAGTATGAGTTAAAGAGAAAGATCTCTTTCAAGACCTGGAAATCCCTTTTTTTTTTTTTTTTTTCTGCAGCACTGTAAAATACTGATATGAAAGGCAGTAATTGCTGTGATTATATTTTTTAAAATATATTTTTTGGTGATGTTACATCAGAGTTCTAGCTCTAGATGAGTAAACAAATAACCTCACTGTGATAACCTATTCTGTCACAACCTTTGCCACTTGCCTTGATTACTACTCAGGAAGTCACATTTTAAATCTGTGCAAACTCCTCAGTTCAGGAATCACTTCTATTAATTTTCATGGTGTTTTCCACAGAAGAAAAGAGGGATGATTCCAAAGGAAAATCTGTGACAACACAAGTATTTGACAGATAATATGTTGATAGAGTGAATATTCACTAAGGGTGATTTTCTCACACTTCACTTCTTTGACATTTGCTTGCCTGAAAAGTGGGTATCTGACCCAAGTGGGATGACTCAGTGTGACACTGTTTTATAGACAACTTCTCTTTTCATAAAAATACCCAAAGGAATAAAAATGGACTGGCTGGATAAGCCGCTTGGTCTTGAGGAAAAAAGACTTCTCTCAGCCCCAATTTCTAGGACAGAGGCAGAATTTATGAGATATTCCTTTGAAAAAGCTTATCTGTTAGATTTAACATTTTTCAGTTTTAAAAAACCTATTGTGTAAGTGGGATTTCAAAGTAAGGTATCTGTGTAAAAATTCTCTGATGCATGCATCCCACAGAGGGATGCTAAGAAATGAAAAGTAAGAACGCCTTAATGTGCTCTGTATCAGCTAGATGCAGCCAATGTACTGGCATGTATTACCAACCACAGCAAGGCCAGTGGTGGTATTGTCATCATGATCATTACTGTGATCTTGGGTATTTAATCATTTACACAGAAGTGAGAATATATTTATTTATAACTGTTTTCCTGAGTACAGGTAAATGATAGCCTAGTGTATTTGTTCAGAAAATATAAACAGAAATGTGTTTGGATACTGAGATCGAGCTCTCAAAATAGCATTAGTAAGACAGTTGATTAATGACTTTTCCGGTAGATGTAGTATACAATTAAAAAAAAAACCAACTAAACCCTGACACAGAGATTCCCCTTTGCCAAGTAAGGCAGGAACTGTAACAAATGGAATACAGTGTGTAGGGATTTCTACATAACCTCTTAGATATGTTACCAAAATCTGAAGACTTTAAAATGGGTTACATGAGAAACACTGATATAATTTACGTGAAAGTTTAGGTTACATTCTAGACTCTTTTATTACCCAATTGCAGAGAGAGGAATAGGGGTACCTTTTCCCTGTATTTAACAGTTGAAAGAATGCGTTGTAGGAAAAAGGAATGCCACAGTTCAGCAATCACCAATTACAGAGAATAAGAAAAGAGTAAAATCACTGAAGGGGGAGAGAAATGTAAAACATAGTAACAGTGACCTCTTCATTAGACAATCTTGACAAAAGTACTAAGATTTAAAGAGCGTTGCCACTATTATATATTGTTCAGTGCATCAAAAATAACTGAAAAATCTGAACTACTTGAGACATTTCCTATATTTCACTGCTTATTATCAGCCTTGTCTTATTACATCTCATGTATGGATGCTTTTTTTTCATCTTAAAATATGTCTGCAGAAATGTCTTGCACAAAATGTCCTTGCAGATTTCCTCTTTTTTTTTATTTATTTTTCTAGAATTTTTTAATTTGTTGTTTTACTTTTTGTTTCTTCTCTTGGTTGATGACATATCGTCAATTATTGCTACATTAGAGATAAGCCTGGGGGTGAGAGATAAGCCTGGGGGCAGCTTGCCAATATTTGAGAGATGGTGTGCTAGCGAGGTCCTTCATTCTGCCATCTCATTTGAGGTAGGGGATTGAGAGCCATGTGACAACAAAGACGTAAAGATTAGAAACCACTGAAACACCCTCAGAATGGTCATGTAGGAATTAGTTGGCAACATCAATAGCCCAACTGAAGCGCACCTACACCAATGCACACAGCATGGGCAACAAACAGGAGGAGCTGGAAGCCATTGTGCAGAGGGAAAACTATGATATAGTTGCTATCATGGAAACATGGGGGGATGACTCACAGAACTGGAGTGCTGCAATGGATGACTATAAAATCTTCAGAAGGGATAGGCAAGGAAGGAGAGGTGGCGGGGTGGCCCTGTAAGAGAGTGTTTTGACTATCTAGAGCTTGATGATGGTGACAATAGGGTTCAGTGTTTATGAGTAAGAATCAGGGGGTAGGCCAACAAGGAAGATATCCTGCTGGGAGTCTGTTATAGACCACCCAGCCAGGATGAAGAGGCAGATGAAATATTCTGTAAGCAGCTGGCAGAAGTCTCACAATTGCTAGCCCTTGTTCTCATGGGGGACTTCAACTTACCAGACATCTGCTGGAAATACAACACAACAGAGAGGAAACACACTAGGAGGTTCCTGGAGTGTGTGGAGGATAACTTCCTGACACAGCTGGTTAAGTGAACCTACGAGGGGAGGTGCCCTGCTTGACCTGCTGTTTACGAACAGAGAAGGACTGGTGGGAGATGTGGTGGTCAGAGACCGTTTTGGGCTTAGCAACCATGATATGATAGAATTCTCGATTCTCAGTGAAGTAAGGAGCGGGGCCAGCAAAAATACTACCATGGACTTCTGGAGGGCAGACTTTGGCCTGTTCAGGTCACTGGTTGAGAGAGTCCCTTGGGAGACAGTCCTGAAGAGCAAAGGGATCCAGGAAGGCTGGACATTCTTCAAGAAGGAAATCTTAAAGGCGCAGGAGCAAGACGTCCCAATGTGCTGAAAGATAAGCCCACAGGGAAGAAGGATGGCCTGGCTGAACAGAGAGCTTTGGCTGGAACTCAGGGGAAAAAATGGATAATTTATGGCTTTTGGAAAAAGGGGCAGGCAATTCAGGAGGGCTACAAAGACGTTGTGAAGTTACACATGGAGAAAATCAGAAGGGCCAAAGCCCAACTAGAATTTACCTGGCTACTGCTGTAAAAGACAATAAAAAATGTTTCTATAAATACATTAACAACAAAAGGAGAGCTAGGGATAATCTCCATCCTTTATTGGATGTAGGGTGAACCATAGTGACAAAGGATGAGGAAAAGGCTGAGGTACTTAATGCCTTCTTTGCCTCAGTGTTTAACAGTAACACCAATTGTTCCCAGACCCCTGAGCTGGAAGACAGGGAAGGGGAGCAGAATAGAGCCTCCATAATCAAGGAAAATGGTTAGCAACCTGCTATACCACTTAGACACACACAAGTCTATGGGGCTTACAGGATCCACCCAAGGGTACTGAGGGAGCTGGTGGAAGTGTTCACGGAGTCACTTTCAATAATTTATCAACAGTCCTGGCAAAAAAGGGAGGTCCCAGCTGACTGGAAGTTAACAAATGTGATTACCCACCTACAAGAAGGGCCAGAAGGAGGATCTAGGGTACTACAGGCCTGTCAATCTGACTTTGGTGCCAGGGAAAGTTATGGAGCAGATCATCCTGACTGCAGTCATGTGGCATGTACAGGACAACCGGGTGATCAGGCCCAGTCAGCATGGGTCTATGAAAGACAGGTTCTGCTTGACCAGTCTGATCTCCTTCTATGACAAGGTGACTTGCTTAGTGGATGAAGCAAAGGCTATGGATGTTGCCTACCTAGACCTTAGTAAAGGCTTTGACACTTTCCCACAGCATTCTCCTGGAGAAATTGGCTGCTCACAGCTTGGACTGGCATACACTTTGCTTGGTAAAAAAGTGTCTGGAAGGCTGGCCCCAAAAAGTGGTGGTGAGTGGAGTTAAATCCAGTTGTTTGCTGGTCACAAGTGATATTTCACAGGGCTCAGTAAGGCGGCCAGTTTTGTTAAATATCTTTATCAATGATCTGGACGAGAGGATCAAACACACCCTCAGTAAGTCTGCAGATGACACCAAGTTGGTCAGGAGTGTTGATCTGCAGGAGGGTAGGAGGGCTCTGCAGAGTGATCTGGACAGGCTGGATCGATGGGTGGAGGTCAACTGTATGAGGTTTAACAAGACTAAGTGCTGGGTCCTGAACTTGTGTGACAACAACCCCATGCAATGCCACAGACTTGGGGAGGAGTGGCTGGGGAGCTGCCTGGTGGAAAAGGACCTGGGGGTGCTGGTTGACAGCCGGCTGAGTATGCGCCGGCAGTGTGCCCAGGTGGCCAAGAAGGCCAGCAGCGTCCTGGCCTGTATCAGCAATAGTGTGGCCAGCAGGAGTAGAGAAGTGATTGTGCCCCTGTACTTGGCACTGGTGAGGCTGCACCTCGAATACTGTGTTCAGTTTTGGGCCCCTCACTACAAGAAAGATATTGAATTGCTGGAGCGTGTCCAAAGAGGGGCAACAAAGCTGGAACTGGGGTTGTTTGGAGAAAAGGAAGTTGAGGAGAGAGTTTACCGCTCTTTATAACTACCTGAAAGGAGGTTGTAGTGAGGTGGGTGTCAGTCTCTTCTCCCAAATTACTAGCAATAGAACGAGAGGAAACGGCCTCAGGTTGTGCCAGGGGAGGTTTCAGTTGGGTATTAGGAAAAATTTATTCACCAAAAGGGTTGTCAGGCATTGGAACAGGCTGCCCAGGGAAGTGGTGGAGTCACTATCTGTGGAAGTATTTAAAAGCCATGTAGATGTGGCACTTAGCGACATGGTTTAATGGTGGATTTGGCAGTGCTATGTTAAGGGTTGGACTTGGTGATATTAAAGGTCTTTTCCTACCTAAGTCATTCTATGATTTACTTTTTAAACAAAAAAATACATTGATTTCTCAATCGTTTAGGAAAATTTACGTGATAACACACGACAATATATCTCCATTCCAATGGTTTCTAGGACATAATCACTTACGATAAATTAGTTTAGTTGTACATCGTAAGAACAGATGATCTTTTTTTCACAAAACAATAGAAGACACAAAGTGTACGAAGAAAAGTCCCATTTAAAAATCACAGTTCTATTTAAAGTAAGTCAGCGATTCTATAGCATAATAGAGCTATTTTATAGCACACCTTGTCTTCAAAACCAATTCCTTTGTGTGCCTGTAGCCACAGAGGCCAAATTGTGCCTTCAGGCACCCAGATGATTTTCCCATTGAATTAAGTGTGAAAAATCATGTGCATTTTTGAGGGCTCTCTTGGCCTAAGTAAATTAAACTTTACAATTTACTTTTGATAATGTGTCAACATGGACCCAAAATACTATATTTTTGAGGCCTACAAATAAATAGTATTGAAGTCTTTCAGGTTACCTGTTGTTACTTTTGGAAAGTCTTCAGAGCTTTTCCTAAATCTGCTCATTGAAAAGAGAAATAGTGATGTCCAGAAAAAAGATTAGGGTAGTGACCTTAAGAATAAACCATATCTAATTATTATACCTATTTTTTTCAGTATGATGGAAAACAAAATCTTATATATTTGTGTAGTCATGTCACTTATTTCCCTTTTTCCAGTTTTCTAACATATTTTAAAAAGATTTATTATGAGAGGAGCTTCGAAGTTACATTATAATCTTCTCTGACACCAAATTTCCCTTGAATATAATGGACAAGTATCAGTTTACATGAGTGATAGAACCTACAGAATCTGTTTTTTATAAAACAAACCTTTTAACATACCAATAGAAGTGAAGCTGCTATTTAGAACCATACAGGACATTTAACAAAAGAAACATAAAAATAGGATTTTATTTGGTCTGATTTAAAATAAAAAAATCAGGTACCTTTTACTTCTATCTGTACTTAAGCTTCTGTATTTTTCAAGTGTATTGATCAATATTTATTACCTTATTGCAGTTATCATCACTGATATGGGAATTTCAGCTTCAGAGGGTTTTTTTTCCCTTCCCTTTGCTCTACTGGTTGCTGTTGGTACACAGTATTTCTTACGAACCTCATCACTTTCCTCCATCTTTTCTTAAGGTAAGACAATTTTAAGGCCTGACATATTGTACTGCAATATATGCTCTTTCTGCCGTAACATTGTATGATTAACTGATGGTTGGATTATTTGGTGTTTTGATATGTTTCTGATCAGCTCTATATGTGTCTTCGCAACAGCTCAGCTTGATAACTTCTGTTTATCGTTATTTTTTTCTGTTACGTACAGCATGATATTTCTGTATGTTAACGGCTATGAAGTTGGTGCAGTAATATTTCTTCTTTCTTACCTGTTACCTACATTTCCTTATATTGCCTTCACAATATTTTTGCTGTACATCATTAATGCTTATTCATATTCCTCCAATCTAATATTGTTGCTCAGCAGCGCGGCTGGGCTTATAATGAAATTGGCTTCACAATTTATTTACAGTCAAACTGACTATTTCTCTGAAAGCATAGTTGCAAGTACAGTTGTTGAGCGGCTGGAAGTGTTTGGTAGTTAAGTGGTTTTGGATCTGCTGAAGTCACGCTGCAGATACCCTCTTCACTGGAAGTTTCTCAGTCCTCAAAAGTAGTTCTGCTTTTCAGATTAGTTTCTTCAAAGGTTTATGTGAAAATATATGCTGTCTTTTTTTTTCCCATCTGCTTGTCTATCCTGAATAAGTTCAAGAAAATCTAACAGAAGATAACATATTCTCAAAGGTAAGATTTTCCCTATAAATACCTTAAAGATGGGCCTCCAAAGAAGAGCAGAGGTACCCACTGAGGGAGAGGCTGCAGCACTAATCTTATACTAAACTTGTTTGATCTATCCAATTCATGCATTTGCATCTCTGGATCAGAAAGCACATATTAGCAACCAGAGACATGGGAGGAACCTAGGGAAACTACTTTAGACATGGTTCCTGGAACATTTGGGGAAAACATAGACTGAGGGAAGGAGGGTAAAAAGTGGGGAATATAAGAAATCATTGTACTGTTGACTACAGAGTTATGGAGGAGGAAAGGAGCAAAAAAAAAATAATGATGAATATACATGAAAACTTGCATGGGATTTGGTCTATTACACAGAGAATGTGTGGGGCACATAGGATCAAAAAACAGATTTCATCAATTCAGTGCCTCACTGAATTAATTTCACTGTTCACTGTGTCGTCTTTGGACACCTGTAGTATTTGAACACACAGTAGCTTTATTTCTCACTGTTCTAAGGAAAATAAATTAAAAAAAAACCTGTATTTCTGTACACAACTTCTTTTCTTTTTTTTTTTTTTTAAATTCATGCTTAATTCACAGTAAAGTCTGGATCAAGTTTTCTGCTTTCTTGTGTTTTCTACCTTTTTGGTCCTGAATTTCATGTTATCAGTCTGTGTGTTTGTCTGCATTAACGTTCTTGTGTTCTTTTAGCTCTTTGAGTTAGGTGACCTTGCTATCTATATGTTTTATTTAGCATTAGATTGTTGTGAGAAACAGGTATCTCCTGTCACAGTGGCATCAGATGTCCCACCATTAATTCTTTCTTCAGAATATATCTAAATTCTAGAATTCTAAATCAGAAATTTGCATATTTAATTCTGGTTTTCTTCTTAATTTTAATTAAAAAAATAAAAAGAAAACACAAAACAACACTTGAATCTCAGGGAGAGCAAAACTTTTTAAGTGCCTTTACTGTCTGCTTGAATGTTTCAGAGCTTTTGTCTTACTCAATTCTTCTCTTCCTTATTCTCTTCCCATTGACACATCTATGAATAGATTGAATTCTTACATTAATTTCTTCCAGGCATAGGTTTGGTTTCTTGTCTGGAAAGCCAACATTGTTATTGGTATAGGTCGCTTGGTCTGGTTTTGTCCGCTGGTTTTTTGCATCTTCTGGGCTGAGGAGGATCTCACCAGTTTGACTGCTGTCACCATGTTTCATCTACCAACTGCTGTGCTACAAAATTAAAAGCATCCATGCTTATAAAAATAAACTGTGTCCTTATTAAGGGATGTTGTGTATTGTATTCTGCTATGACAGTCTAGCTGATTCCATGAGCCATTTTAGAGTTTCCATGAGCTGGAGACTTGGATATTTGAGAAGTGTCAATGTATAAACAGTTCCAGCCAAGAGCCCTTATGAAATATAATTACCCTAATAAATTGATACAGACATTTCTCTGTCCATGTTCAAGTTCTCATTTTTATACCCCTTATCAAAAATTATCCTCTGTGCTTGCTGAGAAATCAGTGTATAAATACTTCTAGAGTCAAGCAATTTCTTACTTTTTTTTTGTGTGTGCTTTTGACTATCTCAGTTTGACTTTTTTTTTTTTTCTTTTGCTTGTCTTATAAGGGAATTATTTTTAATTGGTTTTCTTCCAATATCTTCTGTTTTTTCTACACCCTAAGCTTGAGATCAGATGTTTTTAAGGTAATCAGACTGGAACACTTACCTCCACTGTGGTTGATTCTATCTCAGAATGTGTTCCAGTTCATATATGCTGAAGTATAAACAGAAAAACACATCACCACAGGTGGGGAAGTTAAAGAAAAAATCATTCAGGAAAATGTCTGTGTGCTCTTGAACTGAAATAATAATGTAACCGTTTAGTTCTTACAATTCATATATGCATTGTATGGATGAATTTGAATTTTCTTGGCTCAGCTCTGTTTTGTAATGCAGAAACTTCTTTAAAAAAAAAAAACAAAACACAAAACCCAGCCCAAAACATTAAACAAAAAAATGCATATTCTTTTTTGTTTTGAACAAGTCAAGGCTATAAGAATTGTGTTTGTGAAGACAAACAGTATGTTTTCCCTTCAATAAAGAACTTTTACAGGAACATAGAAAATCACAAGCTTTCATAACTAAGGGACATTCCTTTTTTATTTTACGCATCAAACAGCAAATAGACAGTTTTCAAAATTATTTATTTTAAATCTCCAGTTTTCTGCTCCAAACTGATATAAGAATTCTACAAAGTAAGATGGATTTTAAATTTCACCTGCAGTGTGAGCAGCTTCATCTTTTCTATCCTGCAGTAGGAAAATAGGATAATTATCTTTCTTTATCTTGTAATTTTTTGTTATAATTAAGAACCAGAACTATTAACCCATCTTTGGAGAGGTTAGCTGTTCTGCAAAATAAAAGGTAAGAAAAATGAAATTAACATATGGGTATTAGGTATACAATGAGTAATACATATTTTTATGTCTCCCCTTGCAGCTTCATGGTAAAACGTTTCTAAGGATTAGTGATGGATTAGCCATGCTGAAAGTTAGAACATTTTTCAGCTGAAAAAATCCAAATAGCCATACAAAGAATGGATTATCCCCCTAGTCTAGACGGGGGAATCTGGTTGATGATGGTTTTCCTTAGAGGTCTAAGTATCTTCCATGAGGAAAATAAACGTTGTGATGCAGTATATTAAAAAAAAAAATCAATAGAAGCATTTAAGCATGAAGATGTTTCTACATTTTTTCCCAGAAATACCGGAGAAAGTATCAGTCATTCAGTGTAAGGGATGTCAGCAGTGCAAAAAATAACTATTTTTTTAAAACCAATGAACAATTAGCCAAAGAGCTCATCACTGACATGACAATAAAAACCATCTGATTGGTGTATCATTTTAAGTAAGAGTGTAAGTGTTTTTTAGGCCACCTACAAATGATACAGCTTTGCCATTCATATGGGGCAGAAGATGATAGTGTCTTTAGTCATAGAGCTGTATTTTAGTTTACATAGTCCTCAATGCTGAGTACAGCTAAAAACCCTATGCTAAACTAACTCTGATAGTCATTGAGGTTTGAGAAGCAATTTATGCAAACAACAGCTTCCAAAACTTCCAAAAAACTGCATTATTCCAACTTTTACAGTAATGCCCTGGGGGACAAGAAAGAACCACATTGTAGCTGGTCTTTTACTAGAAACCTGTCTGATCTAAGGAGAAATAAAAAAAACATCTTAAATATGTCTGTATTGTAAAGAACACTTTTTGCCCCTTGAATTTACAATTACTTTGTGACAACAATGTTTATGTATTTAAAAAGAGACCAGTGTATGGAACAATTAAATAACAAATACTAATTTTATTCAAGAAAGAATGCAAAGTATCCATTGTCTTTCCTTTAAGTAATGAGATTTAGTGAGATACCTGGTTAAAAAAACAATCAGCATTGATGAGTGATTCTAGCTGTCTCTATTTTAGGAACTCAATCCACAGGCAATAACTGTTCTGTAAAATAGATGACTAGCTATCTAGTTTGGGTACATGGCCAGGCTCTTGACATGGATTTAAGATGCAGCCAGATCACATTTGGCACTTGTGTTTCCAGGAAAAGAAAACCTTCTGGTCTGAAAAAGAGAAGGCAGCTGCACAATTCTGTGAACCAGGGCTGCAGGATACACAATGTAGTATCTCTATAGTGTAGTCAGGACATAAACCCCCAGGTGCGATGGGAATATTGTCAGCTTTAAAAGATAAAGATTTTTAGTGCATCTGATTAATAATTTTGACTTATGAAATGACAAAAATGGGTAAAAGCCAACATCTTTCTTTTTTCAGTACGAGAAATAGAACATAACACAAACTGCCAAAGTCAGTCACAGGAAGATCTCAAAAACAGGCTGCTAGATGAAGAGGGAAAATGGAGGTAAACTTGTTTAGGTACCTACAAATAATAGAAAAAAGAATATTTATGGTGAACTTAGGAAGTCTAATTTCAGCCATAGTTTAAAAAAGAAAAATCTTCCCTGCAGAATTCATCCTGAACAAAAAACCCATTCTCGAGCAAAAATATTTTTCCTTAATAAACCTCAAACTCAACGGTACACTCTGTCCCTTTAGACTGAAAACATTTCAATTACTATATTAATTACTTATTATTATATATTAATCTTTCCTTCTGTAAAGTTTTCTACTATGAAAGTTTCTTTAACTTTTGTACATATTCTCTAGAATGTTTATCATTTCACCCAGACACTGGCACTGTCTCAGAAACAAAGAGAAAGAAACAAAATAAACTTAAAAAAAAGAAATGAAACAAAATAACAGTAGAAATATAAAGATGCAAAGCCAGCAAACACTGAAAATTGTAGCTTTCTAACTTAAAGACATGAAAAAGAAAAGGCTGAAAGAATTATAATAAGGCTGAAAGTTAAAAAGAGCAAAGATGTAGGAGTGGAATCTCAAAATGAGACAAAAGAAAGAAAAAGAAAGGCCAAACAAGAAAAGCAAATTATCATAATGCAAACTAAAGCCTCCCTTCATCTGTCTTAAAAATAGATACCAATGTTTTGCAGATTAACTTTGGTTTTGTAATTATGGACTTACGGAGAAATGAATGTTGGTGAACTAAACTGCTCACTTAGGGAGTGTAGCTAAATCCATGGCATAGCAGAAACAGCTGTTGCCCATTATACTTTGCTTTTTGATGATAAGTGGTAAGAAAGGTTGGGAAAAGGTGACCATTCAGCACTTCTTATTATGAGGTAATGGCTCCAATGATGTTAGCAAAATAATTAAAAACACCATCAGTCCTATTCCCTCTGAAGACACTTAATGTTGTTTCCAACTCTCCCTGCTGTCCTAAAGTGTATTCACATATGGAGTAATACTTGAGGTTAGGGTAAAAATGGAACAAATTAACATTAAAGAAGACTTTGTGCATTACATACACAACCTTAATCCAAACTCGGTAATTCATCATTCCTACACTACATATTTAAATCAAAACTATTACTCTTGTTCTCATAAAAGGAAGAGTAAATCTTGCTCTCTGTTACATCTTTCACTAGAAAGATTTTTCTATATGTTATTCACAAAAGACATTTCAATTTTCACATGAATGTCTCCAACTTTGTCTTTTTAGTCATCCCATATGCAAGGAGAAAGTAATATATCATATTAATAAAAAAGATCCTAATATTTTTGTGCTGGGTTACCTTTGACAGCCAAACTTCCACTCAAATGCTCACTCACTCTTCCACCCCCCATGCAGGACAAGGAGAATGAGAAAGCTTGTGGGTCAAGATAAAGACAGAAAGATTGTTTATCAGTTACTGTCATGAGCAAAAAAGACTTGACTTGGGAAAAATTAATTTAATTTAGTGCCAAATAGAATAAATATTTTTGAGTAGTGGGAAACAAAAAGGTAAACATCAAAACACCACCATTCGTCCCCCTTTCCCAGACCCAACCTCAGTCCTTCACTCCTGACTCCTCTACCTCTTCCTCCTTGAGCAGAACAGGGGGATGAGGAATGAGAGTTGCAGTCAGCCCGTAACAGTTCATGCCTGCCACTTCTTCATCCACACACTTGTCCTCTCTTTTAGCATGGGTACTTCAGGAAAATCTGCTGTGGTGTGGGCTCTCCATGGGCTACAGAGACTATCTCTTCCTCCATGGAGCACCTCCTCCTCCTTCACTTCCTCCTCCTCTGCCTCCTTTTCTGACCTTGGTGTTCTTTCTGCTGTTTCTCACTCTCTACCCACCCCCCTTCTCTGCCTGTTCAGCATTTTTAGCCCTTCCTTAAATATACCTTCTATCTGAAATATGCCACCATCTTGGATGATGCATTCAGCTTTATCCTGTGCTGGGTCCTTCGGAGCCAGCTGGAACCAGCCACGCCCAGTGCTGCCTCTCCTCACAGTGGCCATCCCTGCAGCACCCCAATTGATGACATGTTGACACCTGCACCCAATGCAAACTTGTACTATGTCCCAATGGATGTTTGAGATAGCGGAAACCTTAAAAGGGAAAACCTGCACATGAAGAGATGATTGATTAAGGTTTTCAGTACCACAGCCACTGATAAAATGACTCGAAAAACGGCATGGAGCTCTGTCTCAAATCAACAGATAGTCTGGGTTCAAGACAGGGTCAGTTATTTGCATTAAATTAACTGAACTAGTTCAGAACCCCCCCTTTTTTTTTTTTCACAGAACTGACTGAGATGCCTCATTCAATTTTATAACCTACGTGACAATGTTTATTTTTCTCACTTGGAATCAGACATTTCCAAGGATCCCAATGATTTATGCTGGCTTTCAAGAAAAGCCTAGAAATATTAAAGTTTATATCTGGGGCTAGTTGTTCACGTATGTCCCCATTTTTGGTATTTTGCCCATTGCACACACATGTGCTGAACTCATGAGGAGAATGGGAGAATCAGGGCTTTCTAAACCTACAAGGTGTTCTGGAAAACAAGTGTGGCATCTTGTAGAAATACTTCACTTTAAATTCCTTTCTGTGGCACATTATCAAAGAGTCATTATGACCAGAGAGGAAGTTTCCTGGTTCTTAATTGTACTTCAGAATAAGATAAATAAACATCTTATGGGCTTCACTCATACTTCAGAAAGAATGTACTTTTTGCACCTAAAAGCAGACTGATGTTCTCATTTCATCAAACAGGCTTTAATTGGAACACATCATACTATACATGGCATAAGATACAAGATATAAGAATTTCCACCCCTGGGCCAGAAGGCTTGACAAATCCTAAACGCAGATTTTAGAACCATGTTTTTGGAGATGCTAAAAAGTTTTTTACTCTTATTCAAGATTTTTGACTATTGAATCAATCTATAGATTTTAATGAATATCAAAAATGTTGCTACTTGCTTGGGCAGATGGAATAAAACAAGATATATGTTCATTCAGCCATCAAACCTTCAAAATCCTTTAAAACTGAAATGGCAGTTGTTTTAACCCCTTTCTCCAATGGGTGTTTAACATAAATGACCCTCCTCTGTACTGAACAGATCCTAAGTCTAGGACAAAAAACCCCCAACAAATCCCTACAATACTTACTAAATAAATGAATAAGTATACAGTATGAAATAAGAAAACTACATAAACTATTGTCAAAATTGTTGGGTGGAAATACAGCTTTGTGTACATTGACTAAAATTGTTTAAACATACTGAGCAGATCCTATTCTGGCTCCCTAAACCGCAATATAGAAGACCTAAATAACCTAGAAATGTCAGTAAGACAGAAGTGGAATATTTGCATCTCAGAATTGATCAAGATTTTGTCACTAATATATGTGGACTAATTTACCATTTAGAAGCAAAGAAGATCTTTAGATGATCAATATGAACAGGGAGGCAAATAATTGGTGTATACTGGATCTCCCTCTTCAGGTCCTCAGAGGTTTCTATGGATACTGAGCATACAGGGTATACAGGCAGTTATTTTAGACCTACTGGATTGCATTCTCTCCTTATCATTCATAAGCCTCAGGTATCAGTGAAGTGATTCCTGAAATCCGTAGATTATATTCCAGCCAGCGCTGCAATGCAAACTGAAAAATCTTAACTCACTTGTCACATTAAAATGTATGCATAATAAATCAATAAATATAAATGTGCTTAGTGAGAAATACTTGTTCTAGACTCATTTTGCAACTTATAACAGTATTAGATTGCTTATTCCTCATAGGGAAGGAATTCTATTATCTTGCTGTAGCCTGAAAGAATATAGGTAGAGTTTTCAAGTAAACAATTTAGATGGGAAATAGCTATTTTTCATATATTAAATTTATAGCTTAGAAGTGTTTGAAGCAATGAAGAAACTAGTCTCTCTAAATAAAAAAAAAAGTAATCATGAAATATTAGACTGTGAGAATGTAGCTAGACCAAATTATTTATACCTGAATAAGTGAGTAACTACTATTTGAATGGTCACTGTGAAAGTCTTAGCACTTAATCAAAAATGTGAACATAGTTTCATTTCTCACCAAATTAAAACTATATAGGGAAATCAGATGTTCTTCCCCAAATCCTTGTTATGGGTAACATATATATGTAGCCAAAAATTTACTGTTAATATAGGTGAGGTCTTAACCTTGCAACCAAAATACAAGTGGTAATTAGTAGTCAAATTACAGTGGATATTAACAATTCTAGGCCAAATTATTGCTTTGTCAAGAATGGTCCAATGAAAGTGTTATACATGAAATTCCTGCTACCTGTCTGCCTTCTCTGGAATGCTTCCCAGTGTTTCTCTGGGTCGAGAGTGCTGTTTCACCAATAAAATATAAGGGAACATTATGAGAGGTCAGCACCACAGTGTTCAGGTTGCATTAACACTGATAGTTGGGAACCCTTTTTTCTCAGTCTTGGAGTCTGCTTGAGTTATTTTTATATGTTTTCTTAGTGTTGGTATTCTTTTCATTGGCTCACTGATGAAGTTTGAAAATTGCACACTAAGTTATAAATACTATTGCTGTACTCAAAAAGGATATGGGTACTTTCATACATAATAAAACAGAATAATTAAAGAAGGTATTAGAATTTGAAAAAAATATAGAGAGAATTTTTTTTTTTTTCTTCTTCCCCCCCCATCAACTAATGGTCTCAGTTAATGATAAAGGACTACAATAGTCATTGCTTGTTGTACAATGATTGCCTGGGTTTGTCAGAACTCTACAATATGTAACATTTAGAGAGTTAGCCAGTATTCAAGTTGTCACTTGACTGTTAGACAATTGCTATAACAACTAAAACCAGCTTAGGCTAAGATAAACCCAGATAGCTGCTGAGACCCTGCAGCATCTGGTCAATACAGCTCCTGTAGCCTTTTATTAGTAATTGCACAAGTCATATTTACTGATCAACAGGTATATCCACAAAAAGAAGAAAGAATGTTATCCTTTTGAAATAATTCTTATGCAGCTAAGAAAATGAATTTACTCATAGAAATTTCAGTATTTTCCATATATACGTTAATCTTTTACCTCGCCACCTGTTCACAAAAATCAGAGTCAGATGTCTCTGTAATTCAAGGAGTACTGGATGGGGTTCCATCTCATTCCAAGCTATGTATCCCCCACTATTCCCACTGTTAAGTTCAGCAATGCAAGAAGCAGAGGAAGTTTTAAATGTTCAGTCAAAATATGTGAGGAGGTAAAAAATTACCAATATAACTATTTTTCCATAAATTCATGGCTGATGTAGATAGAAAAGGAAATTTGGTTGAGCCCTAGATACTGTAGACGTCCAGCAAGCAAAAATCAAAATTTTACTCAAACAATTAGAAGTAAACAGTAAATAACAATTTATTTGTGGTATCTGCATTCCAAGATGACAGCTACAAAAAAACTCTGAACAGAGAAAATCATATTAAAATTATAGGAAATATTTCCCCATAGAGATCACAGAATCACAGAGTAGTTGAAGTTGGAAGGGATGTCGAAAGGTCATCTCATCCAACCCCCCTATTAAGGCAGGACCACCTACAGCATGATGCCCAGGGCCATGTCCAGCCAGCTTTTGAATCTCTCCAAGGATGCAGATGCCTCAGCCTCCCCGGGCAACCTGTGCCAGTGATTTCTGGCACAGGTTTTTTTTTTTCCATTCTCACAGTAAAAACGTGTTTCCTGATGTTCAGTCGAAATCTCCTGCATTTTCAGTTTGGGCCCATTGCCTCTGGTCCTGTCACTGGGCACCACTGAAAAGAGCCTGGCTCTGTTCGCTTTGCACCCTTCCATGCAGGTGTTTATACACATTAATAAGATCCCCAATGAGCCTTCTGTTCTCTAGGCTAAACAGTGCCAGCTCTCTCAGCCTTTCCTCACAGGACAGGGGCTCCAGTCCCTTAATCACCTTCACAGCCCTTCATTGGACTCTCTCCAGTATGTCCATGCATGTCTCTCTTGTACTGAGCAGCCCAAAGCTGGACACCAAATTCCAGGTGTGGCCTCACCAGTGCTGGGTAGAGGGGTAGGATCACCTCCCTTGGCATGCTGGCAACACTCCTAACACAGCCCAGGATACCATTAGCCTTCCTTGTGTCAAAGGCATAGTTTTGGCCCCTATTCAAGCTGGTGTTCACGAGGACCCCCAGGCCCTTTTCTGCCAAGGTGCTTTCCAGCTGCATGGTCCCAC
>NW_010516862.1:17500-44962 GCF_000687285.1 Phaethon lepturus | reverse complement strand
ATTTGGAAGAGCTAAATTAGTGGTCAGGTCAATTTTTAGTCACTTTTTCTCATGGTCTACTGTATTGTCTTAAAACATAGCTTAAAATGGATTTGTGTTACAACATCAGACCATGAACATGAGGATCTGAGTCATATATATATCCTGGCTACTCTACAATGGACTGAGAATCTCTGGCAATCTATAGCAACTAACAAATAGAGAGTAGTAGTATCTTGGAACACCCAGTAAAAGTTAATCAGTCTTGGGTTTCAGTGGAATTGGAACTGTCAGCTCTCAGTTTATACATTTAGGTATTCTGCAATTTCACCTTATAAACTTTTAAACTTGAAAGTAAAAGAAAACCTGATTGAAAAAAATCAAAATCTTCAAAATATTCAGATTTTTATACTTGTATATTATATTTGAAAGCAATATGGGCATTCTCTCTTAGGTAGAATAGTGCAATTTTTCTGCTGAAAATGTTGTGATACATTTGGCTAGACTATTTAATTGTTGTCAACTATTACCTCCAACTGGTCTCATTATGTTGTATTATTATAAGAGCCTTTCAGATAGCCAGTCTACTCTGATAAATTGTCTACATGAAAATGGCATCTTCTTATTGAATGGGCTTGTTCCCTGTGTATATTCAGAAATTAATTTCCTTCCTTTAGTTACTGAAACACCTTTTTTTGCTAGTTTTATATCTGTTTCTCCTGCAAAGCCTGAAGAGAGCAATGAGAGCACTTGGAGAGAGTGATGGTATGCTTTCTTTCACATTATCAGTCTCTTTTACCTAGTAGACAATCATTTACAGCAGAAACTCAGTAGAATTCCCTGAGAGTTGTTACAAGAACATGACTGAGGTGGTACATTTACATAGATGCCAGTGAGTTCCTAATTTATTCTGCAGAACTTTGTTGCTTGTAGCAATAAGGAAGGAAACTTAGTTTGGCTCAGATTCCAGATTGTATTTCAAGGGATGACAGCTAAACTGTAAGCAAAAACTAGTTTGACTATCCTTTCACCTGAGACTTAAGCTTGGTACTTCATAAAATTGTTTGTGCAACTAGAATACAGCAAAACGTTATGAGCTATAGGTCAAACAATCAATTGTTGTTAATATTGTTTAATATATCATACTAACAATACATATAGCCGTTTACAGAGCACAAGAGAGAACTCCTTACCCTTCCACCCCATTCTGGTTGTGAATGGTAGAAGTAAAAGAAGAATGCTTTAAAAGTCTTCTCACAAGAATGACAGATGTTCAGACAGCCGATCCTTGGACAGGTCTAGTAGTGGAACCTGCCTGCTCCTTTCCTGTCTTTATCTCCTGGTAAACATAAAGAAGTGCAACGGCTCCTTTTTTGTTCAAACTTTGTAATTCATACCTGATAACTTACTCACATATAGTGAATTTTCTATACCTTGTGGTGAATTCTGTGATCCTGTGGAAACAGTGCTCCATCTGTGACAGCAGTGTGCTGACAGGCAATAGTTATCTGTTAACTGTCAGTGTTGGCAGTGTAGATTATAAGGGTCTTTGAGCCATGTTAGGAATGCCTTCACAGTTTACTTCACTATGACCAACAAAAGAATGAGACAGAAAACCAGCAGAACAAAACCCAAATGCAATACTACTATTTTTAACATGACTGGCAATATGAGGAGGTTGTAGAATATGGGACAGTCACAAGAAAGGGAGGTCTTTTCCCTGTGATCTCTCTTCAGAGAAAATGTCCGTTTTCCACCATAGTTTCTATGTAAGTTTGTATTAGAACTGCTCCTGATAAGAGGCTGAAACAACACATGTTGCTTCTTAAAAGGTCAACAATGAGCCATTGACCATTCTTAAATGTGTAATATTCAGCTTGTTGCTGCCCTCATCACTCAAAAAATTCATATTTGTTCGTCTCAAGACTTCTTTCTTGGATTATGCTACTATGTAAAGATGGCAACATGTTGACTCCAGAAAGACTGAGCTTTCTTAGCTTCTGGTGCTAAGAAAAGTGTGCCTTTCTGGTCGGTATTCAAATTTGAATGTGTTGAGAAAAAGCAGTTCTTAGCGTGTCAGTGAATGGTTTACACGGGACTGCAGATCTAGGCCAAAAATCCATCTGACAGTGTTAGATCTGATATAGAATAACACAAATCAGACATGAAAAACCCTAAAGCATCAGGATGTTCAGTCCATGTCTGCAATGTTACAGCATTGTTCTCTCCAGTATGCTTCCTGTTAATGTTTTCAGTACTACTTACCACTTGCAAGAATTTTTACTAGTGGATAAAATTCCCATTGTTTACTCATCTCTGCCAAATCTCAAACGGTCATGATTGCAGCTATGCTCTTTTTTTTTAAGTTACTCCTATGATGTGCAGAGCTCAGTTTTATCATGTTATTAGTTAAATGTCCAGTTACTCAGAAACACCACAGTAGTCTATAGCATTCTGTGAATGTTGAACGCATCCTGCTTTCATACCACTCCTGATGAATACAAGTTAATGTTTCCCAGTTCAGTCCCTGTGAAATGAAAACAGTTGCTAAGGTACTTGATGAGAAAGAAGCTTAAATAGGAAAAAGATAGCAGTTGCATTTTTAGGACAGCAATGTATTTAAGGTTTTTTTCCTTTTTTTTCCTTTTCCTTTTTTTCCCCCCTTTCTTTTCCTTTTCTATTCTTTCCTTTTCCTTATCTTTTTGTTTGGTTTAGTTTTACTAAAAAGGTAGTATATCTTCAAAGATAAATGTAATCGAGGTAAAGAACAGTGTTTATTAAACTTCAGCCTCTTCCTGTAACGGTTTTAAACAGAACTATATCATCAATGAATGGCTGGAAGGTAAAGCAGACCCTAACTCTCACTGCCCTGTTTTTATTGTCTAAGCTGAGTGCTATGAAATTAGTTAATGCCTGGTGCTGACACTGAAAAACTGATTAAAATAATCACCCTTTTTATTTCCCCCTAATTGATCTCAGGGTTATATTAAAATTATCAGATTCCATTTTGATTATGGTACCAGAAGCGTATTTGTTGTTTTTACCCTGCTTCTGTAGTTTTTTCCATTCAACAATATTCAGAGTTCTTACATGTTGCTGGCAGAGTTTACTGTTTAGTTGTGAGATGCTTATTAGCACTGACCTGTACAATTTGGATCTATTTTCCTTAATTACAGTTCATAAATTATACCTTGTTTAAAAGCCTATAACATAGCAGATGTAAGACATTTTTATTAAAATGGACCCTTTATGTGTATGGACTCTTTTTACATAGCCTGAAAACTTCATCAGTGATAGAATATACCATGCTACATAGGATATTAAAAAAAATATTAATGGATTGGATTCTTAGCTTCTGGTATAAATCACCATATCTGCAATGACATCAGTAGTGCTGTTCCAGTTTACATCACTGAAGCTCCGACCACTGGT
This sequence comes from Phaethon lepturus, assembly GCF_000687285.1. Lineage (NCBI taxonomy): Eukaryota > Metazoa > Chordata > Aves > Phaethontiformes > Phaethontidae > Phaethon > Phaethon lepturus. The sequence continues at coordinate 41,551 of NW_010516862.1, read as the reverse complement.
CTTTATCACATACACACGATATGTATAATTTACCACATACACTTTACCACATACACAAGATACGTGTAAAGGTAAATTCACATATGTTTTATGTGAGAACTCTTTCATACAGGTGGTCCATTTTCACCCCCCTTGACCCACATAATTTAATTTCCTTATGGATTATATCCAAATGTCCAACATTGTTTTTGAGAATTACTGGATGGATCTGTTTGGTTTCATTAATCAGGATAGATACATCATTGCTTACCATGCATTTCTGTACATTTGTTTTGTTTCTTATAGCAGGGAAGAAAGACATATTGTTATTTTAGACTCAAATAATTCTTCATTCATCACGTATTTGCAATAGTTTTCATTTAGAAGTCCACAAATAAGCTGTCTTTCTTTTCATTGTCTCAGTTTTCATTTATTTGTTCTTCTTTAAAATCTATATTCTCATTTGGCAGCACAGAGCTTTGGAACTAGCCAAGGACTTGACAAAGGCTTGCTAGCATGTGCTGATAAATCTAGAATTGCATAAAAATTGAAAACATTAGCAATAATATTCTCAAAATACCAAATGCAGATGCCTGGCATTCTGAGTTTCAGTACAGTCAATAGTCTATATGTGTATCTGGTTAAGTCTGTATTCCATGACACTAGTTCCCTTGGGACTAACAACTCAGCAGAGCACCCATCATAGAAAAGGTGATGTTAATGCCTTAATTAAGGTTTTGTAACACACAATAATGAGTAGGGAGATGAGAGCAGGTAATTTTTAGGGACTTCCTACGTGATTTGTTGGAGTTTTAAAAATGCCATCTAAAACACATTTTTGACCATATGCAGCTGACTGGAATTACTAAGCAAGGGAAAGCAGACTTTTAGAGTTGTTATCTAGGTTTGGCTACAGCAGATTTCCATAGTATAATTCCCCTCATGCCAATACAGCAGTGAAACATTTTTGACCATAATGAACTTAATCTTGATGTCAATGAGAATAAAATTAGGCCCATAATTAGGAGGCAAGACTGATGAGCCTATTGGAATAATTTAACATTTTTGATATTGCATGCTGAATATCCTCTAAAACAAGGAGGAATCATTCAGTATTAAACTGCTTTTCTGGTAGGGTCTTTAAAACAATGAGATGATCTATCTCATGTAAGAATCAAGTAACTACTGCAGGTTGTGGTAGCATCCGTTAAAATCCCTTACTATCTTTGCTGCACAACTAGCAATGTAGAGCATCCGCGTGTTCCTCATTATTTCAGTACAAAGGTGGGAAGATCCAGAATTGGATGCAAGGCTTCCTCAGCAAGGCAGACAAAATTGTTTCCCCTCTATTTAATGGTTCAGTAGAAGTTCGCAACTAGGCATAGTGTTTTTGAGGTAAATGTTGCATTTACTTTAAAGATTACTAGTTCTGGCAACCTCACTGAAATTTTATGAAACTTTATTTACTGTTTAAATTATAGTATTTTTGGCTATAGCTTACTTTGAAACAGGTAGCTGTACTGCAATATTGGGGGAGAGAAGGTTGTTTGTTTTTTAGATTTGCTTTTGGGTGTTTTTTTTTTATTGGTAGGAAAAAAGCATAGGGAAATTAATACTGTTAATTCCTGAGATAAAGATGTGCATGAACAACTTGATTGTATTTGCTGATTTTGAAAAATGAAAAAAACCCTTCACATTTCAGATTTAAATCAAAGGTATGGCTGCCAATTTGATAAACTTCATCTCTTTTCTGTTTACTTCTCTCTTCCACCAGCGTTATTTGAGCAAAAACAGTTTAAGAAGCTTCTTTTTAATAAAGGTAATTTCCTAACCACTGTGAACATACAGGGCATGGACCAAACCTCTGTTGTTATATACAAAAAAATAAAGTTTAAGGTTTATGTTGAGTGCCACTTAGTCAACTACTCAAGAGTTCATGATGTTAACAGCATTCATATTCCCAGCTCTCTGTCATTTTGCCACTGACCCATCACTCTGAACAGAAAATTTGGGGGTTTTTTGCTTTCAGGAACAGTATTTTCTCTATTTGACTTCAGTTCTGACTTGTCATACAGATGTTTTTGTCTGAACGATCCAAAATTTGTTCACCTTTAATGTTAGCCTACATCCTGCTACCAAAACTTTGTGTAAGTTGGATATTTTCCTCTTGCTATATTATGTACTATGGACCACTTCCATTTGCAGTCTACTTCTTTTGATCTAACTTAGGCTTGTATGCCCTGGATACTGCTCTCATCTAGTTGTCGCCACTTTCTGTCACATCTCCCTCCATAGCATCTCCACAGTAGTACATTTCCTAGAAATCTCTCTTTTATATCCCGAATTCCTTGGTTTTTTTCTTCCTGCTGTTCATTTTCTCCCTTACTAACTTTACTGCTTCAGATAGTGTAACTATATTTACTCTCTCCCATCCTTCCCACTTCCCCTGTCTTCAAAATATCCAGTTCGCACTTCTTGTGTTCATGCCTAGATCCTTCTCTATCCTGCTTTGAGTGTGCCTACGTTGCAATCAAAAGGTGTCTTTGCACAGTGTGCCAACCTGCACAATATTCTTCGGTGCAGAGAGTAGGAATGTAAGCAGGAGGCCTGTGTTGCAGAAAGGGCACAAATACAATGTGCAGTTATTTGGCTTACACAAGGCCTCAGTCATTGGGGCCTATTACACCCTGAATGCTTAGGGCCTGTCAGTGTGTCTGTGTTCCTGACTGTGGAGTGAAATTTGGCTCTGACCCATATATTATGTTAGACCTATTTTTGAGGTTAAGTGGTACATATGCTTTCTCTATGATTATGTAGTTTTCTGAAGGGATTTTCCTTTCATGAGAGTCTTCAGCCAGAAGATGGAAGCAATTTCTCATGGTGTCTTTATTTTGAACTGAGAAATAATCAATTACATCAGAAATTACAATGTCTTTTTTTTCTTCTTCATAATGGGGCAGATTTGGAGTGGGACTTTCTGTGACTTCTGAGTGGGACTATCAGAAGAAGTAGCTTGGGGTGGCAATAAAGAATTTTAATGAGGCTGATGAATCCCAAACTATCTTTTCTAAAATGTATACCTTTGTATAATATTACAAACAGTGGAGGATATTTGAGAATCTGGAGAAAGTCTCTTTTAACAGCTACACCGCCAACCAAAGAATTTAGTTTGTTAGAAATCAGTTGCATTCAAGCCAACAAATGTCAGAAAGAGATTGAGAATTAGTTTACGTCTGTATATGGTTAAGTTTGACTGAAGTCACTGTTAAAAACCCCATGACTTTTAGCGAAGTCAGTATTTAACATACAGGTGGAACCAGTAAGATCTGTTCTGGTCTACTCCACAATGCAGACTGTAAAATTTAATTCTGTAATATTTGCACTGAATCCATGTTCCGGTTCCTCTTACAAGTTCAGCTGGTTGAAACTTGCAAAGTAATTTAGTTGTTGCACAGAATGAATATCATCTAGACCCCTGGCTGAATTGTGTGGGCTCTGCAAGAAGACAGGACAGGAATAAAAAATTGTCAAGGCATATTTTTGTCTTCGAGGTAAATAGATCTGACTCTGAATAAACACAGCAATCAAATCTGTTGAGTAGGAAGGTGCAATTTTTATGTAATCACTTTTGGAATAGAACTTACAATATTCCATACAGTTATCCAGTTTTTAATAAAATGAGTACAATTTGACTTTAACTACCTTTCTGAGATGTCCATTTTAAATCTTTTCTGTAAAATAATACATTCACTTTTCTCACTGGACCTTTCAATTTAAACCCAAGTGCTCTCCTAGTCTCTCCTTGTTCTCACAGCAGCAGTTTAAATTTTATTGTCACCTTTTGAGGGTTTCACTACTTCAGCACTGTCAGCTCTTATCAGGCTTTTCTCAAGACTATGTAACTCCTGATTCTAATGTGAAGTGTAAATCTTTCTTTTTTGTTTATCACTTTATTTGGCTTGCTGTCTGTCTTTTGTTTGCCCACTGGATATGTATGTTGTCTTTCAAACCACATATAACTCATGTTATGCAGAAGAGCAAACTGCACAGTGTTCTTAAAGTACTCTTTGCACTTGCCTTCACTACACTTTGTGTGCCTTAAGTCAGAAGTTAAAAAGCTGAGTGTACCACTACATGCAAATTCTTCTTCTTTCTCACTACATTCAACAGCTGGGAACTGTTTATGTTTACCTTTGGGCATTTATTTTGTTCAAGCATACAACTTTCAATAAAATATTATATTCCACTTCTGAATCTGCTTGTCTAACTCATTTCTCTACACTTGGTTGACTTCACCTGTTTTCTATTAACTGCAGCATTAACTGATTTAACATGGTCTAATTTGCACAAACTGTTAATGGAGTTATAGCTTGACCCTTGCAAAATTCAGCATAAAACACCCATCTGCAACTTCTAGTCTGTTTTCAGGCTCTCACATGGACTCCAATGAATTTTATTAATTATTTCCTTACTCCTAAATTTGCCTATACATGGAGTAATACCTGGGTGAATTTTCTTTAAAGTTTTCTGAAACTGCAACTCTTACAAGGAGTTGAAAGATGCTTTGTTCTGTAGTCGGTGAGTTTCATCACAGAAACCAGTTTTAACACCTCCTACCTTCACTATAAAGAGCTCAAATCTTTCTTGTACCACATATCATATCAGGATTTTAAATAAATCTCCAAAAATTAGTCAGTCATTTAAAGTTAGTGAAAATGTTAACATTTTCCCAGTATTTGTTTTCCAGAAAATTTCATTTTGGTTTTTGTTGTGAAAGTTCAAAGAGATACAGTGAATTTGTTTTTAACCAACATCTGTCATGGTTTAACCCCAGCAAGCAACGAAGCACCATGCAGCCACTCGCTCACTCCCCCACAGTGGGATGGGGGAGAGAATCAGAAGAGTAAAAGTGAGAAAACTTGTGGGTTGAGATAAAGACAGTTTAATAGGTAAACCGAAAGCTATGCACACAAGCAAAGCAAAACAAGGATTTCATTCACTACTTCCCATCGGCAGGCAGGGGTTCAGCATCTCCAGGAAAGCAGGGCTCCATCACGCATAATGGTTACTTGGGAAGACAGACGCCATAACTCCAAACGTCCCCCCTCCTCTTCCTTCTTCTTTGCTCCAGTTTTGTATGCTGAGCATGACGTCATATGGTATGGAATATCTCTTTGGCCAGCCTGGGTCAACTATCCTGGCTGTGTCCCTTCCCAGCTTCCGATGCAACCTCCACCTTTTTGCTGGCAGGCCAGCATGAAAAGCTGTTTCTAGTGTAATTTTCCTGAAAAAAGCCATCAACACCCCACCACCACCACCTTGTCTTATATGAACCGTAGAAGTGTAGGAGTTGCCTTGCTCAGAGTTCACATTGCTCATGAATGCCGTGATACCTCTGCTATGGGCCTCCAAAAAACCTGGATAAGGCAAGAATGCAGCCCTGGTAAAGGTTTCAATAAAATCGGGATCTCAACCAATAAGAAGAAAGCAATATACTATGAAATTGGGAGCTAGATAGGTTTGTAACCATTGATTAATTCTTTTATACAATACCAGTGAAATTAATAAGATTACAGTAGACATACACCTCGTAGTTCCTGATCCCTACACCTTGTTGTCTGCTATACCTGAGGAAAACATGTATTTTACTGTACTAGATTTGAAAGACGCTTTCTTCTGCATCCCCTTGGAAGAAGAAAGCCAGAAGATCTTCTACTTCGAATGGGAAAGTGCCACCACCATAGGAAAGTATCTGCTGGACTGTGATGTCCCAAGGATTTAAAAACAGTACAATCTTGTTTGGTAACATATTTGCCAAGGAACTAGAAGAATGGCAAGGTAAGAATCCTTCTCCTACCTTGTTGTAGTAGGCAGATGATATATTTTTGGGAGCAGGGACTGAACAGGAATGTAAAATTGCAACCATAGATTTTCTGAATTTCCTGGGACTCGCTGGATACTGGGTATCTCCAAAAAAGGCCTGAATAATCCAGAGCACTGTAACTTATTTGGGTTTTGAGATATCTCAGGGAGAAAGAAAACTAGGAACAGAGAGAAAGGAAGCTATTTCTTGAATAGCTCTGCCCTCCTCCTCCCCCCAGTCTAAGAAAGAACTGCGAGGCTTCTTGGGAATGGCTGGATAGTGCAGACTCTGGACACCAAATTTCAGCCTGATGATTGCCAAACCATTAAACCATTATATGTGGCTATCAAAGGGCCTGGAGAAACTTTAGAATGGACACTGGAATGAAAGAGCGTGGACTGTTATCCTCTCATGGAACCCCTATCAAATATGGGCCAGAGATTTCAAAACTGCTGCAAGCTCTTCTAGAACAAAAAGAAGTTGCAATTGTACATTGCAAGGCTCACCAGAAAGGACAAACTGAGGTAATTAGGGGAAGTCGAAAGGCAGATGAAACAGCTAAAAGAGTTGCAGAAAAGGTCTCGTTGATTGGAGCATTGGTACCACTAAGAGAAGTTCAGTGGGAACCTCCAAAATATTCTGAAGAAGAAGACTGGCTTGCCAAACATTTAAAATGTATCAAATCAGAGGAAGGCTGGTGGGTAACTGACGATGAACAGGTATTGATCACCACCCCAATGGTAAGAGACATATTAAAGAAAACACAGTGAATCTTATATGGGAAAAGATATACTCTAGGACCAAAAATGCAAAATTTAGCTTAAATAATTGTATGGCAATGTCAGCAGTATTGCAAGAAAAATCCAAAAATCCAAAGAAAGCCTTCTTTCAGCAAGTGAGATGAGACTGAACCCCAGGGGAATACTGACAAATAGATTTTTCTGAATTACCAAAATGTAACCGGTTTAAGTATCTTCTGGTTTTGGTAGATACTTTTTCTGGGTAGCCTGAGGCCTCCCTACGCTGTACCAACAAGTCTAGAGAAGTAGTTAAGATCTTACTCAAGGAAGTGATTCTAAGGTTCAGCATCCTGGAAGGGATGTCATGGGACAACGGGCCTTACTTTACAGTTGAAGTAGTTTGGAAGGTCACTAAGTTTCTACAAATACACTGCGATTTACATACACCTTGGAGACGTCAATCAAGTGGGAAGGTAGAAAGGACGAATCAGACCGTAAAGAGACAGATCACGGAGCTATGTCAGGAAACACAAATGAAGTGGGTAGATGTCCTGCCTATAACTTTAATGAGAATTTGGATTACTCCTAGAGTACAAGAAAGAGTAAGTCCTTTTGAAATTCTGTATGGGAACCATATCCTGTGAACTCAATGACAGGAAAAGGGGACCAAATGTATGTAAAGGGAGAGAAAATTATAATTATTTATCATCCTTGTCGCAGACTTTATCTTAAGATACCTTGCACAGGTATCTTAACCAGCGAGCTCCTTTGCCTTTAGACTTATTGGTGCATGAATTTCAACCTGGAGATGAAGTTTATATCCACACTTGGAAGGATCAGCCTCTGAAAGGAAAGTGGAAAGGACCTTACCTGGTATTACTCATTACTTACACAGCTGTTAAGGTAAAAGGTATAAATTCATGGATACACTATACCCACGTAAAGAAAGCTCCACAGGAGGAGTGGATTTCTGAAGAAATAGGACCACTGAAGCTGAAACTCTCTCGATCTCAATGAACTGTAGTTGGGACTCTGAAAATTCATATATAGAACTAGACTGTACATAAGGCTTAGTATCTTTGTATTGTGTTTTAATAATTGTTTTTATAGCTTTGCTAGTATATTTCTATAAATATACAGATTTTGGACAGGAAATGAAGGAACTAGGGGGGCTGATACTCCTCTGTTGTCTATTGATGAAATTAAACAATGTGAAACCAGGAAATCCATGGGAGAAGAATTTGCATTTCGAATTATTACAAAAAACGGTTACACATCTTACGGATTTGAGGGAACATTTAAATGGTTAACCTTCTGATTCCCTGATTTGAGTCTATGGGTAAAGAAAGTTATCAAGCATTATAATAATCACCTTATTAACTTTTTATAAATACCCATGTGATAATACAGTATTTTTTGAAATGTTTTTCTATAATGGGGAAACAAAGATCTGAGAAGATGAGACTAATATAAGAGAAATTACAGTGAAGTTCTTTTATAGTCTCAAAGAGGGGAAATGTAGACTGAGTAAAACTATATGTATTGTTAATGCCTAGATTATAGTGACACTGTTTAATTTAGGCCTGATTACTTTGTATAAACTTGCATGTCTTACTAATCACCAACAATCACTTACTAATCACCAGCAATGTCTTACAATCACCACCTCCGGAGGAGGACCTGACAAGAAGGACTTCAAGAACTGATACAGAAAACATCTTGCTACAAGGAAGACAACAAGGATAGAAGAGTGTCACTGGCATGAAGTCAGCAAAATCCACAGTAACTGCAGTAAAAGGGGGAGATCGTGACCACCAACTCAATTTAGGAACTATGTAAATTGCCCTCCCCCCCACCAAAAGCATGTGTGCTGATTTTCATAGCAAGCAAAGCTAATTTAAATATAATTAACCAATAGCAAGTGATATGGTAATCACTAACCAATGAATGTAAATTTGGGTGGGTTTTCCACTATTTTTACTAATCATGTAACAAGATAAAATATGCTGTAGTTTCTTTGTGTGGTGTGCTAGCTTTGTGGAACTAACACCTAGCACCTGTCTTTGCGCAAACATGAAATAAGTATCTCGGCTCTGTGTGTAAGATTGGTCTATTGCACACTGGGTACTGGACCCCACTTGTGGGATAACAGTTTCTGGCAACCCATATGGGACAGCCATAAGCCTTGCCTGGATAGTCCTGCCATTCCAGATGAGAGACAGGACTGGGAAGGACTCCAGCACACACCGACCTCTTGATCCACTGGTTCCTCTCTACAGATGATGACAGCCAACTCAATGGTGCAATGCCAATACAAGATATTCAGAACGAGGCAAGGGATTTCTGAGATACATAGCTGCTTACAGAATTGTTTGGAATTACTCTGCATATTATTCCAACAGGGGGTCAGAATCTGGAATTGCTCTGCATAAGAGTGCCAGGAAGGGCAGGAGCTTTAAGCAGCTTATTCCAAGAGGGGATTGGAATCGGGAACTATTCTGACAGGGCGTTGGAATCTGGAATTGCTTTGCGTAAGACATGCCAAGAAAGGCCCACAGCAGGAGTTTTAAGAAGCTTATTCTGACGGGGCTTTATGAAGTCATAGGTTAAGAAATTTTTCATGGGAAATAATAATACTTGTAATATGGGTGCAGCTGCCTCTGCTGAAGTATCCCTGTGCACTCTTTTAGGATGTATATTGAAAAACTGGAAAAAGTTTGGAGGGGATCTCCTAAAGAAAGACAAATTAAAAGCTCATTGTTCTCAATGGTAGCCAATGTATGAACCGGACGATGGAGAAAAATGGCCTGAAAATGCATCACTGAATTGTAACACTATTTTGCAGTTAATGCGGTTCTGTAGAAGGACAGATAAATGGGATGAGGTTGCATATGTTGATTTGGTTTCCGTTATGTAGGATCATGTTATGTTTCAGGTAAAATTTCTACTTCTCCCCTCTCAGAGACACATAAAATCAGGGATCATCTGTATCATCATCTTTTAGTCAGCAGTATGTTTTCTTTGTAGTATGGCTATGTCCAAAATAGCACATATATGGGATGTTTCTAGAGGCATGCAGTAAAAATGATGGGAAGTTGAGAACCATAGACTGAATACTTCCATGTGAGAAGCAGTTAACCTGCTAGACCCACTTGGCTTAGAAAAGGGAGTCAGAAGGAGTTTTGAAAGCTACAGCATTTAATACAATAAGCATGGAGGGAGTATTTGGGAGGATTCTTGTTTTCATGATAAAATTTCATTAGCACAGCTCACTGATTTAATTATCTAGTATTTGTGAGTCTTCTTATCCAAGCATATGTGGTATACCAAGAATATTTGGTACAAGAACATAATGCAGGATTTGGAACAGTTATTAAAGAAATATTTCCTCCCCTATTGAGGGAGGAATTATACTGTTCTGGTTTAACCCTCATAGGCAACTAAGCACCACACAGCCACTTGCTCATTCCCCTGCAATTGGAATGGTAAAAGTGTGAAAACTCATCGCTTGAGATAAAGACAGTTCAATAGGTAAAGCAAAAGCTGCATGCAAAGCAAAAATAAGGAGTTCATTCACTACTTCAGCAACTTCAGGCTGTAGTGGATGAACAACTTCTAGATTTTTAACTTTACGGCTGGTGGACTGCTCTGAGGTGCTATACACTGATTAGTGTAGGGAGTTGCCAGGCAAAGATCCTTGAACAGTAAAGTTCTGTTATTTCTGCCAATTGTGTGTGTTTTCATAACACGTACCTAATTGCACTTTCACTAATAAAAGTTACATCCCTAACAACTCCATATCAGTACATCAAAGGTCAAACTCTGGGCGTCCAACACCAATCTATTCTAGTCATGTCAGCTCATTAAGTATTTACAACTCTGTATAAGGAATTTTGCTTCATGAGAATGGCTTTTACAGAAACTCATAAGACGTTTGTTAAAAAATACTGATTTATTGGGATTTTTTGCATTAGATAATGTTCACATAGGAAATCAAATCTCTCAAACAGGTTGGTCACCTGGTGTCCATACAGTGACACTGCAAGTCTCTGTTGCAAGTGTCTTTGCAAAGGCATCTTCAGTTGAATCAGATGAGACACACTGAACTGCTGCACTGCTGAATTCTTATAATACAACTGGCACACAGACAGTGTGTAAACCTAGTCTAGATGTTTTAAGTGCTATGTGCACCCATTTCTGTATCTGCAAGAACAGGTCTAATAACTAGTTACAAGTATCTTATCTGTGTATAGTTTGGACAATTCTGCAGCAGCAACTACCTGGGGGCAACTACCATCCTAATAGTGCCTGTCAATTGGCTTATACACAGCAGGAACTGGGAAGTCTCCAGGACTGTCTGAAATTCCAACTTGCAGAGCTTCTGCAATGGTTTGTCAAATACTTAGCTGTGAAGGCAACTACGAGTTCAGTCAACCACCTCACACCATGTCAATCCATTTGTCGTGGTTTACCCCAACCAGCAACTAAGTACCAAGTGAGCTGCTTGCTCACTCCCCACCCCGTGAGATGGGGAAGAGAATCGGAAGGGTAAAAAAGAAAACTTGTGGGTTGAAATAAAGACAGTTTAATAGGTAAATCAAAAGCCACGCACGCAAGCAAAGCAAAATAAGGAATTTATTCACTACTTCCCATCGGCGGGCAGGTGTTCAGCCATCTTCAGGAAAGCAGGGCTCCATCATGTATAACTGTTACTTGGGAGGACAAACGTCATCACTCCAAAAGTCCTCCCCTTCCTTCTTCTTCACTCCAGCTTTATATGCTGAGCATGAAGTCATATGGTATGGAATATCCCTTTGGTTAGTTGGAGTCAGCTGTCCCAGCTGTGTCCCCTCCTAACTTCTTGTGCACCCAAAACCTACTTGCTGGTGGGGTGGTGTGAGAAGCAGCAAAAGCCTTGACTCTGTGTAAGCCCTGCTCAGCAATAACTAAATCATCCCTGTATTATCAACACTGTTTTCAGCACAAATCCAAAACATAGCCTCATACTAGCTACTATGAAAAAATTAACTCTATCCCAGCCAAAACCAGCAAGCTATTGACTCAACTTAGTTGTCTCAGCCACCAGAAACTGTGGAGTTCCTCAGCCACCCAGAGAATTAATGATTGTGCTGAGTATGCACATTGACACAGCCAGGATACACAGCTACACTGTGACTTATCTTGTTGCAAATTAATATGTCTGTATATTATGTATCAGTTAGGGAATTAGAAATTGATGGAATGACAATGCTTAGAAAACTGAGAAATCAGGCCAGTTGTAAACGGTAAAATTATTTTTTTTCTAAATTCGTTCATCAGCAATACACTTCTAGGTAATAGTCAGTACTTATACTATACTACTCATCATAGAATCATAGAGTTTGGAAAAGACCTCTAAGATCATCAAGTCGAGCCATGAACCCAACCCCACTATGCCCACTAAATCATGTCCCAAAGTGCCATGTCTACACAGTTTTTGAACACTTCCAGTGATGGTGACTCCACCATCTCCCTGAGCAGCCTGTTCCAATGTTTGACCACTCTCAGTAAAGAAATTTTTCCTAATATCTAGTCTAAACCTCCCCTTGAGGCCATTTCCTCTCATCCTATCACTAGTTAGTTGGGAGAAGAGACCAACACCCACGTCGCCACAACTCCCTTTCGGGTAGTTGTAGAGAGCGATAAGGTCTCCCCTCAGCCTCCTCCAGACTAAACAACCCCAGTTCCCTCAGCTGCTCCTCACAAGACTTGTTCTCCAACCCATCACCACCAGCTTCATTGCCCTTCTCTGGACATACGCCAGCAACTCACTGTCCTTCTTGTAGTGAGGGGCCCAAAACTGAACAACAGTATTCAAGGTGTGGCCTCACCAGTGCCCAGTACAGGGGCACAATCACTTCCCTACTCCTGCTGGCCACACTATTTCTGATACAGGCCAGGACACTGTTGGCCTTCTTGGGCACACTGTTGGCTCATGTTCAGCCAGCTGTCAACCAGCACCCCAGGGTCCTTTTCTGCTGGGCAGCTTTCCAGCCACTCTTCCCCAAGCCTGTAGCGTTGCATGGGGTTGTTGTGACCCAAGTGCAGGACCTGGCACTTGGCCTTGTTAAACCTCATACAATTGACCTTGGCCCATCGATCCAGCCTGTCCAGATCCCTCTGCAGAGCCTTCCTACCCTTGAGCAGACCAACACTCCTGCCCAGCTTGGTGTCATCTGCCAACTTACTGAGGGAGTACTCGATCCCCTCATCCAGATGATTGATAAAGATATTAAACAAGACTGGCCAGAGTACTAAGCCCTGGGGAACACCACTACATCACTACTTCATCGGTACATATATAGAACTGTTAGTCTTTAACAACCATATTTCAAATTAGCTGTGAAATTTACACATACATGGAACTGGTGGCTCAGAGGTCAAGATGACCAGGCTTGAGAGCACAGCGACAAACCATGTTGGAATATCCTGATTACTGCGTTTATCTTTTATAGTTTTCACAGGCTTCTGCAATGGTCACAAACTATAAGGACGAACTTGAGTTTCAATCTTATATCACAGTTAAAACTGTGTTCCATAAATTAGAAGTTCCATAAATCTTGCCACAATGTCCATTTATGATTGCTTTGCTTTCCAGGGGTTTTCAGATGTGAGAATTTTTGTGTCTTTCACTCAGAACTATAGTTGTGCTGAAGATAAACCAGCTTTTAGATATGGCAGAGTATTACTCAGAGAAGCAAAATAATTTAAAAAATCTAATATAAACATGTAAAATACATTCAGTTCTGGGAAGTAACCAAGATTAGGTTACTCTATTTGACAATAGTCTCTACTTGACCATGCCCTTGATCTCTTCTCCTTTTGCAAACCACAGCTTGAGGACTTTTTCCTGTTTGATACTGCAAATTGTAAGATTGTACTGGACAATGAAGCATGTTTGGTTTGCAGTGGATCGTACAGTATAACTTTGCAGCGTATGAGTGTTTACAATGATATTACAAATACCTGATGATGTCCCATTACAGTACCTGAAATGATAATCCAGGTGGTGTCTCCCATCTTTGTGTCACATATAAGAAGTGTTTTAAATAATAGTTTGCACTTAGGGAGACTTTTGTGTTGTCTCTAAACATGCATGGCACAAAGCATGTATAGCCATCAACTAATTCTCCACACCCCAAAATGCAGGCTAATATTACAGATTATATTAATTTAGATAGTAATACTATCGATTACAAAACTGGAAGATAAAATCATCTAGTAAATTGGGGTAGAGATAAGATGAAAATCTAATGCTTCTAACCATGTGTGTATTTCACCCATAGGTATTAGAAACATCAACAAATTGTTCTTCAAGATTTATACTTCTGTTTGACCATAATTTGCAGGGACCATTATAGGATCCATTGTGGCTTAAGGTTGTTGGAGGGTTTTTTATTTATCCTGAGAGCAAAAGACACAGAACAGCATATTATTTTTAAGACCAGTATGTCTCAAATTCCTCCTGAGCTCATACTCTTACAGAATGAACATGAACATTTAAAAATGCACCTTAAATTTACTTGTAACATGAATCCTCTGTGTTTTAGATTGCCATAGGTTTCCTTTCTCCTGCTCACCAAGCTGGTAGTTCTTTGGAAGCTGGCACACACATGGATTTACTACTTATAAAATATAATTTTTATGTATTTCCAGAACATACTAGGTGCAAGGGAGAGCATGTGCCACTTTCTTATATTTTTTTGTCATTAAGAGATTACATATGTTTTCAGATTACATATTTTGTCAGATTACATATTTTGTCCCAAGACTGCAGTAAAGATGAGAACATTTTCATTTGGAATTGCAGTGGTTTACCCTTCTTGTTAAACCCATCCATTCTATTCTTGTTGTTTACACACTGTAGTAGGTAGTGCTCCTAATGAAAAGGAATGGATCACACAAATTATCCTAGTCACAAGAAGAGTTCTAATTCTACATCACTTTTTTTCTAAATCCTCCATTTTTAATTATGCACTGTTTTGAGCTAGCAGCTTGTATTTTGTTTCAAGTTTTTTCCAGCATGGCAGTGCTTAGGTTTATGGAAAAGGAGATCCTTTCAGCTACTGAGATAGACCTGAAAACTGGCTCTGGCCCAGCCATCCTGGAATTTGTTATATGTTGCATGTAATTCACTTGAGCTCTGTGGCACAAGTGTAAAGCAAGATCAGGGAAATAATGCTTTGCTCTCATCTACTTAGTGGCAAACTACCAAAGCAGGATCTGAAGGGCAATACCTATAACAATGGGGTTCTCAGCTCAGTGGGCTCCTCTAGGCCACATCTGTGACAAAAATAGCTAGTATCAAAAGCTCTTTCCTTAAGGAAGCTTTGCCTTGCCTTTAGTAGTACTAGTTCCCCTTCCTCTTCCCCTCTCAGAAGCTGGTTTTCACTGTCATCCTATCATCAACTGTGAACAACTCTCCTGTACTGACTTCTCTAACTTCAACAAATGATACACAATACATCTGTATTTACAGATGGTTGTAAATAACCAGAGGTTATTTTGGTTGTTGTAAAAACAGAGGTTTTTTATTATATCAAACAGGTTTCTGAACACTACAAGCAAAACCATTATGCACTGCTTATGAAATGTTCTTTCCCTGAAAGAAAATACAAGTATACCACATATAAAGTTCATGTACTTCTCAATTTTGGCTCTTTTGCTTCTAACATCTTCTATTTTATTTAGTTTGAAGAAAGCAAGATGGGCACCATTAATATCTGGGTCACACAATTATACCTGCATTATGCAGAGTTTAGTATGAGTAAGTCAATCCTCTCTCTGGCAGGGACCACAGATGAACTAGCAGAATCTCTAGATTCTGCCAAAGTCCAGAACTGCATCCATTGCCAAAGTTGACAACCAGATCAATAACACAGGAGGTTGAGCTCTGTTTGCAGCCAGAAAAATCATCATCTTAGGCATCTCAGAGTGTTGATTCTACACTATAACATGGCCAAAGCCTGGTTGTATTTAATTTATTGGGGACCATTTGTTGCAAATGAGTGGTTTTGGCCACTTAAAGAATAAATATCAAAGATATTAAGAAAAGAAATTACTTTAAAATGAATTTGTAAAAAGCGCAATATAACAATTCAATGGCAAGGTTCACTCTCACTTATTCAACATGGAAAAAGCATACAAAGGAAATCAAATTAGAATTGGGTTAGAATGATTTACACATGGATCGGGGGAAATGGTTTACACAGGGTCAGGGAAATTGAGTCAGAATTGTGTCGATGTGATTTATATAGAGATTAAGGAAAGAAGATGAGGGAGAACCTCCCACTGAGTCACAAAGTTCATAGTGGACCCCATTGCTTTCTAAACTCCTTCTCAGAGAGGAGTCTAGGTGCAGCTGAATCTACTCCTAGTCCCAGACTTAGTCAACAGTTTATACCTGAAGGGCAAATTGCATATACACACAGATATATAGATACATAGATACATAAAGGTGTACCTGTTAAAAATTCTCCTTGAGTTCAGTGAAATATTCACGTCAAATGCCTTCGCATTTCTGAACAGGCGAGGGTTGAGCCTCAAGGAGTGGCGGGTTTCAGCCCAGGTCCCATCATCGGTTTTTGGCAACGGTCCTCCAGACTTCACAAACTTGAGAGTTCATGGGCTCTGAGAGGTGTCCCCACTCAGGGGGAGATTGTGGTCGCAGCCCACTGTGGTCCAGGAGAGCTCAAAGGGCCTCACTTAGGACCACTATTTATAGGGATGCAAGATTATTGACTTTAGGCATCAGTAAATTTCCATCCTGGCCACAATAATTTGCCAGTAATTACTGGAATCCTCGACATTCCAGTGACGCTGGTACTGATCCACGTGAGTCACGATTAGATAAAATATCTTCCAGGGCTAACAAAGGATGATTAGTTACTCCCACAGCTGAATTCCTGGAACAGTCAGTACCATTCCCCACCTTAAGAGTGCTTGGTATGATCAAAGGGCTCTTAACCACCAAACTCATTGCACCAAGGCCAAGGCTTGTCGAGTGTTCCTACATTTGTAGAGTGGTCCAGGAGCAAGGGAGGGGGGGAAATGCACAGCCACACCGTCATCAGGCAACATTGTACAGAAGTATGACCTCGCTTTTGCTAAGTTCTAGACTGGTTCTGGAAAATAAGCTACATTGCTCTCAGCTCATGAAATACATGAAGTATTGATCAGACTTTCTTACTTTTTCATGTTTTAGTGGGAAAATTTTGGCAATTTTCCTTAATGGAAGAGGAAGGAAAATACCAATCTGGGAAGAAAAAAAATGCCAACCCACTATCATAGTTACAGTTGGTTGCTTGTCGACAGTGACAGCTGAACACATGTGCATGTGTTTGAAGAAAATTGTTCAGAACAGGAAAAAGTGAGACACATAGCAGCATGACTTAGTGTGTAAGACAGTTATGGAAGAGAAAGCAAGAAGACAGATGACTATTTGCCATACCTGACAGAGACATCCAAGTGATTTTCATAGATCTTCCAGTTAAAATGCTTTAAAAGAGTACTCCCAACACCTTATTCAGATCACTGAAGGCGGCAAATAAATACCTCTAGCATTTTCCAATCTATCAAGAAATCAATAGTCTATTCCTCAACAAAGGTGAGAGAAAAAAAAGAAAAAGAAAGGACATTTGAGAACGGGTGGAAAACAGAAAGTGACAGCAACCAAGATGACAGAGTGCCTGCCATTGGGCAAAGAGAGAGAGGAGTAATCTCAATTGTTGCAGCTTCACCTGTGGTCTAGTTAAAATTCCTTTAACCCTATGTGACACAGCAATTTAAAAGTTTAAGCACAGACTGTAGCCTAGGAAGAAAAGAAACAACTAAGATTTGATACTTACAAAGCAACAAAACATCTTGTTTGAATGAATAGGGACATTTTTACTTATCTGGTCTTCACCTCAGGCTTGCTAAGCATGCTATAATCCAGCAGCAGAGAAAAGCAGGGCAGATGAAACAAGAAATGGGTCTTTTATTTAAATATAGAAAATCCACCTCAGATTTCAGCAAACAATACAAGGCAGAAGGTAGAGTTTTTCTCAGAAAGGAAGCTTTTAAGAAGTTTCTTAAAGCTATCACAAAAGAGCAGAAAGTGACAAAATAGGATGGAAGCTGGTGATTTGCATTTCATTTCAGTAAGGACGGTTTCATGATTCTGAGAGTATTACTTCACTTTCTTTCTGATAAGCTGTGTACCCAGATGCAATATTCTCTACCCATTGATAGCTTATGGGGAATGGCATGTAATGATGTTTAGCTCTTCAATTACACACCTTCTCTCCACTGAGCACTCAACAACAGAATGCAAGCAACAGTCTTTCACTTCTCTCAGCATATTTTTTCTGTGAAAGCATGGGCTGCACCTATCAAATCACTTTGGAATGAGAGTATACATACATAATCTTCTCTTTTCAAGGCTCCAGGAGTAATACGGAAGAGAAAGCAAGACAGCTATTTGCCACACTTGACAGTCATCTAAGTGATTTTCATAGATCTTCCAGAATCACACAATCATTGAGGTTGGAAAATACCTCCGGAAATCATCTAGTGCAAACCTCACTCAAAGGATTGTCAACTAGAGCAAGCTGCTTGGGGCCACTTATAGACAGATTTTGAATATGTCTAAGGAAGATGACTCCAAAATGTCTTTGGGCACCCTCACAGTAAAAAAGGTTTTTTTCTCTTGTTTTTATGTCCTGTATTTCAATTTGTGCCCATTTCCTCTTGTCCTTTTGCTGGGTACACTGAGAAGAGACTGCCTCCATCTTCTTTACCCCTCTCTAATCAAGCACACGCATGTGATTTGTAATGGTTCAAAAAGTTAGGTGGGAGTTGAAAAAGGTTGTATTATCACTTATGCAGGTCAGTGTCTAACATACCATGATATTATGCCCATTTGTCTCTGCCATTGGCGTAACCTCAATTCTCAATAGCCTGCATAGCTCCTCTAATCCATAGAGGATTGGAGACCCACTTTGGTGGTCTTTATAAAAGTTGTCAGAATAGGACTTTCTTCCAGCTGACTCGGTTACACTTTTTAAAAGTTTAGCACTCACAATGAAAAAAAAAAAAAAAAAGAAGGAACATTTAAAAAAAAAGGAAGGAACATTTTGGTTATATTCAGATTAAGTTTTCTTTTTTTTGACTGCAAAATAGTTTCTGTTGTAAAATAAAATGAAGTCTAGAACCTTAGAAAAATATAAAACTTCTGGTGATGAATCTGCAAGGGACAAGGTAGTTCTCCAGTGTTTCATTATCTGTAAGCATAGCTAAGGGTTCAGCTCATGACAAGGTTCCTATAATTTAACACTGAATTATATGAGCCCTGGAGATATATCCTTGGCTTGTGGCAGTGAGTATCTCAGATCAGTTCAGCTTCTGATAGACCCTTCCTCACTCAAACCTAGCATCAATGGTTGAAAACTGCAGTGATTCCCAGAAGAAGGCTGGAATGCATTAGCGTTCATGAAGAAGTATAAGAAGAAGATGATATATGGGGAAAAAAAAAAGTTAATGAGGAAAGCTAAAGGACCAGTAAGGAACAGCATAAATAAACCAAGATATTTAAATCCACAGTGTTAATTAGAATTACCTTCAAAATCTTCAGAATGAACACAGGCAAATTGCAGGAAATAAAAGAGAAATATTTGAACTACTGGCATTTTTGAGAGGCATAGTGGAGATAGAAGATGCCTGAAGATTGGATAGATTGCCAAACATAATGTATGTTCTGAGGCAAAGGAAATTACTGTGACTTTCTGGCCTTCAATATACCTTATTATATTCAATAACAGGTAAAGAACTAGCATCACTCAAAACCAATAAATTTCTCAAGACTGCACAAGAAAAGAAAAAAAAGAAAAAATGATGATCACTAGTTATCCTTGGCTCATCAGTTATGGCAGTTTTTCACTTAAAGGGCAAAAATCACAGCTGTTATCAATTTGTATAGTGCTATTAACTTGAAAGAACAATGCAAAATGATACTACAAAAGGATCTTGCCCCATGTCTGTCTTTCTTTGATCAGATAACAAACAAAATGGTGGGGATAGTGGAGCAGGAATCGATTTTTGTTACAGTATTTTCTCATCCAACTAGGAAGTGGATTTATAGCCTAATGGTTGCTCCCAGTCTCTGTGTAAAGACCTTCCCCACTTATCTAAACAAACAAGGAAGAAAGGCACCTGATGACCAATCGTTCTGCTGAAGTCTGAGGTCAAACAGGAGAGAAGTCTCCTCCAGGCTGACTATGTCCCATCTTCTTCCTTTCATCAAGATGCAAGGTATTAAGAAAGCTGAAATTTCCTGGTTTAATCTTCTTTATGACCTGTGAATAAGTGACTGGGGAAGAGATGGCCAAAGCTGCAGAAATGGGGGTGGGCAGGAGGGTTTGGAAGACCTAATGGAAGGACTCTTTTATAGGACAGAACATTCCAGTGTAATAAATATAACAGTTTAACATTGATCCAGGCCATATTAATATTATCTGTGACACAAAGTGCTATTCTACTTACGTTCTCTTGCCTTCAGCCTTGTCATGGCTGCTTTTCTTTGCCTACCATGGCTACCTGTGCTTCCCTACGCAGAACTTTGCTACACAATTTTTCATCTTCTCTGCCAGTTCTCTTTCTCCAGTCCTACACCTGACCTCCTTCCTTATTCATATTTCTCTTCCTCTCCTTATTCATCCTTATATTTCCTGTCCATTGTTCGACTGGAGCATTGCTATTGCCTCCTACTTGAAATTATGCCAAATTGCCAATGTTTTAAGTCATTCTTACCTACTTCAGTTGGAATCATCACAGCAGCAACTTCATTCCATCTTCTTCCCCAAAAAATTATTTTGTGGAGAAAGTTTTTATCAGAGGAAAAAGATGTTCTCCTGTTCATGCATGTCCTTAGCTTTATCTTTAGCAGATCACATATTTCACTGATGTTATCCTCAGGCACAGATGTGCAATTGGAAAAAAAAAAAAAAATTTTCCTTGATGTACAAAGCACAAAGAAAGGTCTGACTTTTTTATGTGGAGGGACACTTATTTTGCTAATACTGAATCTGAACTTCCCAAGCCACAACTTGCAGCTGTTGCCCTTTTTCATATCATCTGACTATACCAAGAGGAGTTTGGCTTATCTTAGTTATAATCCTTAAAGCTAATCATAAGCCACTACTGTGTGCCCCTTGACCTCTTCTTCACCAAACCCACCAAGCCCAACTCTCCTCAGAGGTTAGCGCCCTAAGAGACCATTGTAGTAGTTTTTCACTGAACTATCTCCAATGTATCCACCTCCCTCTTGAACCAGGGGACCCAACACTGGACCCAGAATCAGTGATGCAGTCTCACCAATGCCAAGTAGAGAGAGAATCATACTTCCCTTGCTCTACTGGCTACTTTCCATTTAATGTAGATAACTATACAGTTTGCCTTTTATGCAGTGAGAATGCATGATGAGCCATATTCAACCTAGCTCCACCCCCACTCCCTAACCCCCAGATGCTTTCCATCAGGACTGCTATGCAATTTCTCAGTCTGTACTGATGCACAGGATTATCCCACCTCAAATGCAGACATTTGGATTTCATCCAAGCTAATGACAAAGCTGGCATTAAGTCTGAATCTACTGAGAGCCAGCACAGTATTATTGCCACATTCAGCAAGTAGCAAAGCAGCCTCAACTACAGATGCTATTATTGGAAATCTGAAATAGTAACTGCTTCCCTTTTGATCCTCTCTTCAGCACCACCCCACTCCATTTGTAATACTTTGTGACCTTCACGTGTACTTATACATGATATATTTAAATTCAAGAGATGCTTTTGACACCTCCTGGCTTTGTTACAAATGTACTTTTACTACCGTGACATTTTCTTCATGACAGTACTCTTTTGCTTGAAATCTTACAAAATAAGGGATCAGAAATATGTCCCCAAGCTCAGTTCCAATGGCTAACTATCACCCTTAGGTAATCAATCACAAATGTCAGCAGGATTTGTATTCACATGTCTGAGGGCAGAATTTGTCCCCTAAACAGTATGAAAGCTTGTATTCCTCAAGTTCAGTATTCCTGTGAATTTCAGTATCAACAGAAACTTGCACTACAGCCCACATTCAAACTGAAGGACTGACCAAGTTTCTGTGTGTGCACACAGACATCTGTATGTGTAAAAACTCTGCTTTCAGCCTCTTAACTGATACTGCTAATTGATTTTTGCAAGGAATAACTTCTACCTATGACTGATGAAAAACAGTCCTGAAGGACAAATAATTTACCATTCGGAATAAAACAGATTAGAGCAAACAGTGTGGGTTTTCAAAGCAGTTTCCTCAGCCACATATAGAACATAAAAGGAGGAGTGACAACACCAACCACCTGGTAGATTTCCAAAAGACTTCATCACTAAAACATTCACCCTTATGCTGGAAACCATGAGACTGGAAGGTTTTCCTGTTAGCTGAAAGGATCAGCCCCACATTCAAGGTTGAGCAGTTAGGTATCATCTGTGTTGACAAAAAGGTGGAGGAGGACAAGAACAGGCGCCAGGGCAAGTCATGCAGCATCTAAAGCAGAAGAAGGAAGGATATATTAAACCTCTGCTTGCCAGTTTTGCCAGTTGCTGAGTGCTTTTGAAAATGTGATGCCTCATTTAGCTGACTAAAGAGTGATTGAGCTGTACCAGAAACACAGACCCAGTTGTCAGAAAAAAATGGAAAATACGTCCTGGAGTATTTTTGAAAAATCTAATTCTTTTTATCTATACAGAATACTGGTTTATTTTAAAAGATTTAATTAGCCTAAGTTTAGCTGTGTGTATCACCTGAAAATAGAGAAGACACTAAAACTATGTAGGTTAGCCCAAATGCATGCTGACTAAAACTTCATGCACTCACTAACCACCAGATATTCATGACATAGCAGAGAAAAGCATTGTGACGAAGAGTGCATAGACATTAATATTTTTTTTGCAGACTATTTTTTTCCCTTAACCCTCCACCTAGAAATCTAATTACTTAATGAAAAAGAGTTCCATAGCCCAAGACTGTTAGGGTAGCTTTGGAATACTCCAAAATAGCTTCTATTGGCAATGGCTATAGGGGTTTTCATGTTTGAAGGGTTTTACAATGATCAAGAACTCTATTAACGTCCCAAAGAAAAGGGGGAATGGCCTGCTTCCACATCTGTCATCATTTAAGACTCATTTTATTTCACATAAAATTCTACTTTATAAACAAAGGAGGTGTGGAGATTATTGAAAGGATTAGCAGTGGTGTGGAGATAATGAAAGAACTTGAGGTGTCAGAATAAATGTGAGCTGAAAGGAGTAGCAGGAAATCAGAGGCTTGTGAAAAACTGAATGATCAAATGGCTCTGCAAAGTAAACCACAGAGGTCCAGTCTCAAGCTGTATGGCATGTGTGTCTATAACATACTTTCATATTCTGAAACCTTTTTATATGGTACCATTGTGCCCTACATGGCATACACTCATTGTCACTTGACATTTCAGCATACCACGCACCTTCTGCTTCATTGGGTTGCTTGCTTTTACATGATTTATTACAAATCCCTGAAATTTATTGCATACCTTGTGTCTGAACAAGAATTTGTGAGGGTCATCCAAATAAAAGGGAGAAAATTGGGTTTTTTTATTTTCTTGGCCCCACATCCTCATCCCTGTGGGGCAGGAGAAAAATTTTGCTCTCTGCTCTTTATCACATTCTCTATCTCCATTCCCCCACTCACAGGAATATTTCAGCTTCCTGTGTGCCCAGGGACCTCCCGTTGTTTTGGCAATACTTCATGGTATGTCAGTATTCCAGAGGTCAGCTAAGGATAAACTCTAATTAAAAGACATTATAATAGGCTGCAGGGGACAAAAACTCAAAACCCCAGATCTATCATAATCTGTTATTGATGTAGCATCTGAGCTGGCTATGTGCTTAAAATATGCACCGAAAGTAATATTTCAAACCTCTTCTTCAGGTCTCCATTGACACCCCAAGATGAACTTATTTCAAACTGTTTGGAGAGCAGCAATCCTGTTCTGATCCTTGAAAATCCTTCAGGCAACACACCCCCACACACCAGCGTTATTTTCTCACCTCCTCCATATAAAAACAAAACAGAAACGTGAGAACAGTGGGCTGGAGATGGAGCTGCGGAAAGTGAAGTTGGAAGGATTAATTACGTAATACGCCCCCTCTCCCGCCCTCACCCACAGCAACACAAGCGAGGTAAACCTAATCCTCCCAGCTGACAACTCAGAACTAGAAAGAGACCGGAGGAGCGAAAGCAAGATAAACGTGTGGGGAAGGTGTCAATGCACTCCCACAGAGGAAGATGTCATTAGGAAAAGGCTAAAAAGTTCAAAATACCTGTACCCCTTCCCTGCTCAGCAAGACCTCCCCCCACACCCATTTCAGC
>NW_010516862.1:0-17441 GCF_000687285.1 Phaethon lepturus | reverse complement strand
TGAAAAACTTCAAGTAAAACAGAAGCTGGGAGCATGCACACGAGAAGATATCTTAAGAAAGCAGGTTTGCTACTTAGCTCGGAGGAAAGAAGCTGGAGCAGGCTTCTTCGGTTACCAACTAAAAGCCTTACCGAGAGTCCTTGCAAAGAAAAGTGTTGCTGGGGAGGGGTATGGAAGGAAAAAAAAAATTTTGCATATCTGCATGAGAGGGAGACAACGTGTGTTTCCGTACGTGTAAATGCATGCTTGTGTGTGAGAGGGGTAGGCGACAGGTGGGGGGAGCTTGATACAATGTTTTTTTCAACGAAAGACACGTGAATGCAATTCCAGAAGGGATTGCCGTTTCAGAAGACATTCATAGAAAGAGGGTGGCAAATTTTGTGATCTTTTTTAAAGGAAGTTTCCTCGGACCTAGACAGAAAGAAAGAAACCCAAAGAAGGAAAATAAAGGGCTATGATTTCCTTGTCCTGTTGCTTTGTCTCTGGCTCCCTCTGCCTCTGGAAAAGTAGCCACAGGACACAAAGATGCCAAGGGATTGCCGTTTCAGAAGACATTCATAGAAAGAGGGTGGCAAATTTTGTGATCTTTTTTAAAGGAAGTTTCCTCGGACCTAGACAGAAAGAAAGAAACCCAAAGAAGGAAAATAAAGGGCTATGATTTCCTTGTCCTGTTGCTTTGTCTCTGGCTCCCTCTGCCTCTGGAAAAGTAGCCACAGGACACAAAGATGCCCAGCTGGTCACTGCACGCCCAAGTTCAGTTTAGCTGGTGCTTCTCTCTTCTTTAGCCCGGCTGCTTTCTCTGAAGGGGAGGACTCACAGCCCGACAGCCTTTTAGTTTAACCTGAAGAGCGTGTGCCGCCTTTCCCTGCCGATCCCAAGAGCTCGCTGGAGGTGGAAGAGAGGGGAGTAAAAGGAGGACTTGAAAGTGGCCGAGGACCTCCCGGTGCTAAGAGGAGACAAACATTCCCGTGGGCAACGCAGAAAGGACAAAGCTGACTGATTTATTGCTGTTTTCCGTAGTGGGTTTTTTTTTTCCTCCCTATCCTTTGGCGCAACACCAGTGTTTGGAAGGCTTCGAAAACAAAACAAACCAACCCCGAAGCCCCAACCCTTTGGCTAGCTCTTATGGGAATGAAACACTCCTCCCGTTGCCTGCTCCTGAGAAGGAAAATGGCGGAGAACGCTGCCGACAGCACCGAGGTAAGGATGCGAGGCAGAGCCCGGCGCCCGAGCTCCCACAGCTCCGAGCGTAGATCCCTTAGCAGAAGCAGCATAAGTGATGAACTTTCCTGGCTCCTTCAGCTAGCCTCTGCCTCCCTTGCTGCTACGATTTCCTGTATGCCCCCCCTCGCCCCGTTCCCTCTAGGCAGAGAACTTTGCAGCCCACTGAACCCTCCCATCGCCCGGGCTGCCTCCCGGAAGCCGCAGCTTTACGGCTGGGTCCCGCTCGCCCGGTCTGCCGCGCGGAAGCCGCCGCTTTACGGCTGGTTCCCGGAGAAGTTAGGTGGGCTGGCGCGTGCCGCGCGGAGGTGAGGCTCCGTACAGGGAACTGGGAGTAGAGGAGGATGTGTGCGGCAGTAAGGAAGGACGGTTATTTGTGTGTTTGAGGAGGCTGAAAGGGACAAAGAATGCTAGTTCTTGAGTGCTTTCCGTCTGGCAGAACGCTGTGGAGCTTTTACTGGGCGTATCCGTGTGTCTGTAGCATCCTGGATATGACCAAGCGGAGCTGCCCGAGGCAGGGGTGGAGGAGCATTGCCCCTTGCGCCCGAGTGGCCTGAGCAAGTGCCGAGAATAGCTTTGCAATTGCCTTCGGGCCGAGAGGGTATCCTCCGAGCTTCCATGTTCTCTGCAAAAAATCCGCCCCCCGCCCCTGCCCTCCCCATTACCTTTGTTTTGCTCAGCCTTTCCCGTCTCAGCAACATTGGGGTTGAGCAGCCCTTGTTTACTTGTCTAGGGCTGTCTTGACCTCACTGAGACTTCTCAAGGGGTATAGCAGTGTGCGAAATCTCTGATCTGGAAAAGCAGAGGATGCAGGATGTGGTCCCAGCTTTCTCTGGGAGCATGTGAGAAGGAGACAGGCGAAAGTGCGAGTGCGTGCCAAGCTTGCTGTTTCTTGCCGTTTCTATTAATAGACTCAGCCTAGCACTCTGAACACTTAACGCATGGTTAAGCGATATACAGCCCAGCTATGTACAGACCCCCATGGACGTTGCACCCCAATCAACTTCAACAGCTTTGCCTTTACATGCATGGGCGGCACTGACCCTCCTCTCCAGTTGCCCTGCAGAGGTAATAAAGAACAAAAGCACCACTGCAGTGTGAGTGAGCACATGCCTATTCCCTCCTTTATTCTTTCAATGTCTCTGCCAATTGTCTCCTTTCCGGTAATTCTCCCAGCAGGTGTCCTGCTCCCTCAATGAATTCCACATTTTTCTTCCTTAATTAGGTGTGCTCTCTGCTTGACCTTCATAAATATGCCTCCGTTGCCATGCCAGGTGAAGAGCAGAATTTTCTTAAATGAATGTGATGTAAGCACTAAATCAAAGAACATTGATTACATTGCACAATCCCATTGAGTACTGTTTGCAGAAGAGGCATCTCTAAATAGCAAGCAGTCTGTCTGCACATCTGTAAACTGTTGTAGTACTGACAGCACATACTGCATGAAAGGTCCCAGGGTCCCGGGCAGTATTGCAAGGAGAAATGTACAAACACAGCCAGTTGCTTTCAAAGCCATTTTTCGATGGAAATTGTCTTTAGATAGGGAAAATAGTTGAGAGGAGCTCTTTAAATATCCCTCTTCTATTTCAATTCACTATTAGTACATTTTTGCTGCTTAGCCACCTTTGTCTTTCTACTTGAGCAATGCTACACATGCTGCAATGTCATTTTATAGAGAAGTCTTTCTTAACAGCGACTGTTTCATTCCAATTTTGCATACAGCGTAGTAGAATATTAAAATGCTATGCTTCCTCTCCTCAGAGTATCCACCAGTGACAGATTTGTGAAATGAGAGTGAAAATATTGCAGATTAGGCATATCATGCTGCACTTCTACATTAAGAAAATCAGAAGGGATATATTCATAACACCTGTCAAGATATTTTCTATTTTATTAATTTTCATATTTGTGATGTTAAGATCTGTTTGGTACTAAGAGAATTAGTCTGCAGACTTAGAAGTGCAGCAAGAAAAATATACCAAGACCTTTGAAGCTCTTTCACTCATCAAGCATCTATATTTAGCAAAGTCATATGATACCAGTTTAACCTTCAAACCTGTATTGCTCTAACTCTCTTCTGAAGTTAGCAGTTGTTCTGTGGCGGAGGAATACAGGACAAAGCATCTCACTTTTGGAGTTATCACAGTGTCAGAGAAAATTAGGAATTGGAATAAATTTCCTTCATTTGAAACCAATGGGGTATCAGTAATACACATGATTTGATACTCACTAAATTTCTGAAGTATTCTGTTGCCGTGGTGATAGGCATAATGTAAAAAATGTCACCTGTAATGAGTGATGAAGAGTTAAGACACTCCAGAAATGGTAAAAATGCCCCACTTCCAAATAATTCTAAAAACCTTGTGGTTCTTACTCAGATTGAGTGAATTACTTATGTTACAGTTTCATAGTAATTTTTTAAAAGTTTTTTTTAAATCTACCACAACTAAGAGCATTAATCAAACTTCTGGTCAAATATGTCAAATATACTGTTTCAGTAGTAATAGGGCAGTTTAAAAAAAATACGTTAAGACAAAGAACATGGACACTGAGAAACTTTTTATTCCCTTAACTGCCCTCTGATGACCATAGTGCTAGCTCATTACCCTAAAGAGCTTAAAAGAAATGATGACAACAAATACAGACAAGGCAAAACCAAAGCTATAGTAAGACAATACTCACTGTTTCCTCAAACAAGAATACAAGAGTAGAAAAGCAATAGCTCACTAGCATTACTTTCCAGTTAAGGAGGACACCTTGTGTTACAAGGAAACTTAAAGTGTGCTCCCATGGTACCCGATTGTACAGACATTTACATTACCAGTATCCCCATAGCCTTATCTCTTGATACAAAACATAGTCAGGAGAATGGAAGTGTTGCCACAAGTGCTGTTGGATCTTGGATCAGGCTCAGAATAGTTTTGTACTGATAACCACTCTGTCTGCCAGAGTTTAGGTGGAACCAGTGGGTTTTTGTATGTGTTTATAGCAGCCTGAGTGTACACAGTGCTTTGTATAAAAACAAAAAGTCAAGGGGAATAAAACCATAAATCTCTTCTATTTAAAGCCTCACTGAAGGCCATAGAGGCCTCACTAATAAGAAGCTTTCCAGAATGGTTTTGGATCCTTGTTTGGAGTGCACAGGGAAAAAAAGATTCACAAAATCTTTATTCCCCTTGGCTATCCCATGGTCTTCAAGAGAAGTTCCATTGGAACGAAAGCTGTAGAATCTCTCCTCAAGATATAAAAATTAACCTCTGTATCTTTAGTCATGAAAGAAGACTTGTCTAAATAACACAGGACTGTTTGCATAAGTAACAGATTCAGAACTGAGTTCTCTGCAAATAATTAAAGGCACTCAGACAGAAAACAAACTGGGAGAGAAATTGTTCTTTGTAGAACATACACACAAAGCTGCTGCAGAATTCATGGTGCTGCCGTGCTGTAGATTTCGACTTCTGGGTCTTTTTATTTTAAATATAATAAAGAGAAGCCATATTAATAGTAGACCTGATATCAGTGATGGGAAACAAATTGAAAGAAGTGAGATTTCAGAAGAAGAAGTGTGCCTGAATGTACCTTGTGAACCTATGCCAGGTGAACAGAATAGCACAAAGTTGCCAGGGTTTATGTGCACATTCAACAGACATATACATCTACATGTAACAGGTTAGTTGCTGACCGAAACAATTCTAGAACCTGAAACTGGGATGGTTTTGTACAATGCAATTGCATAGTAATTTCATAAAGGCAATTCTTGTGCTGAAGACTTAACAGTGTCTATAAAAAGATGCCTGTTTCACTGCTAAGAATAGAGACATTGGGTAATTTATTAATGGTAGCAAAATAGAGCCCTCCTTGAATGTCCTATTATACAAAGCTTGGGTTTTGGTTAGAAAAAAAATAAATTCTTTTGAAGATTTTGACTAACGGGCGTAATAGATGTGCTTCCCCATACGGATGAATATAACTAGTGCAGTATCATGAGATCCAGATCTGTGAAAATTAACTGCTCTGTTATCGGAAGTGGGAAGATGATAATGTCCTATCTGTATGAAATCCAGCCATACCACTGCTGAGGGGAGAAGAGGTTATAACCTTCTCATCTGTTGAAATCATGAGCTTTTGTTCGTGATTCATGAGTAGGAAGAGGGTTTTCTCCTTAACAAGTTATCAAAGTACAGATAATACATAAACAAAGAACAGAAGCAGAGCAAGAGTGTGCCTAAGAGAACAGTGGACTGAATTTATTCAGTAAATGTGTTTGTTTTACAAACACACTGGATGCCATTACACTGGATGACCTTGGAGATATAATTGAATCCCTCTGAGATTTCCTGTTCATACTGTTGAATTCTGTGATTTACTGGTGAAGGGTGCTGTAGAAGGTTATTATTTGCTGTTACTAAATTGCTTACAACACCATATATGAATGAAGATTGATGAGTGGGTGATGTTTACCCAAGAGAGAAGTAGTGCTGCTATGTGTTGTACTTCTTAAGGTAGCAGAAATCATGACAAATCTGGCATGGTGTCAGCTGAAGAAGCAGCTTGTGACATACCTTTCATCCTCACTGAGTGGTGCGCCACATGCCTATGTCACGTAACTTTGAACAGGAAAAGTTGTGGTAGCTGTTATGTGCCAGTTAGTATAGGTGAGCTGTAGAGACCAGACTAGTGGACCATGCTCTAGATGTTTTGCACTGCTGACAAGGCAGTCAGAAAGCTGACCCATGATGTCAGTGAAGAATCTTTCACTGTGGGTTTAGTCAAATCCCCAAAGGCTATAGAGGCAGCTCTGAGTTAAAGCAAGGAGTGCGCCACATTTTGATCCTATACCATGCTCCTACTAGGACTACATAACCCATGCTACTTAGTCTAGTAACAAGAAAGTTCTAATAATGGTCATGGGGGCTTTTTTGGTTTCTAGTCAGTTCAAGGGTAGGGGAGCAGAAGTACGGCTTTAAGGCAACTTGTGCCAACTGCAGCTTGTGCAGAGAATTGACTTAGCTCGGCTGAAGATCTCAGTGTAGTTAAATGCATTCCATTCTTTTCTCAAATGTAATACTACAAATTCAAGATATTGACCATAATTTTTTGGCCCCATTGAAGAAATAACTTCTGGTTGGCATTAATAATAAAAATAGGATGAAAAAACATTTATGCTTTTATAAAGAATAACAGCAATCACTCAAAGCAGAGTTCCAAGTTAAAGATATCTTCGTGTGGATCATCCTTTGCCAGCATAGGTTGTTCTAGTGAACAGCATTTTAGTGTCAAGAAAACTGATATCTTTTAGAAAGGGTATGGTTCATTTTGGTGACATCATGGGCCACATCATATTGTGGCAATGCTAAAAGAGAGGTTCTCTGCTAGTGAGCACTTTGCACAGACGTTGCCATAATAACTCTTTTTCCAACCTCAGTCTGTAAAAAGCACCGGATTCTTCAGAGTGCAAGAAATTCTGTAGATGACCA
Source organism: Phaethon lepturus (assembly GCF_000687285.1). Lineage (NCBI taxonomy): Eukaryota > Metazoa > Chordata > Aves > Phaethontiformes > Phaethontidae > Phaethon > Phaethon lepturus. The sequence goes on along the minus strand of NW_010516862.1, from coordinate 10,743 downwards.
CCTTTGTAACTGTTCTACCTCCACAATGAAAATGAACTTAGCAAGACAGACTCATGTGCCTTCCAGAGCTTTACCCTCAGCCTGACTGTGAAAGATGAAGGCTTGTGCCCTTACTGGTACAGGCAGAGCAGAGAAATACATAAAGGTAAAAAAGCATTGAGCCTAATCTTATCGTAAGATTTTGCCTCAGCCTTTCTGCATTTGTCACAAAGTTCAGTCCATTGACAGATGAGGTGTTGAACCTCAACTAAAGGGTTGATGAACCTCATCTAAAGGGTGTGAATGATGAAAGTGGTTGCTCCTACCTCCGATTCCAGAGAGGATCCTGCTGCATGCTGTCCTGCTCACTAGCTTTAATGCCAGCTTTATTTTGATCTCTAGTTTAGCATAAAATGGGATTGTCCTTTCCATAATTTTCTTTCTTCTTTGGGAATAACATCTAAACAACAGAAACAAGAAGCACTCATCTCAAGGAAGCAAAGAGGAGATTTCCCACTAAGTGGCTGAGCAGATGGCCACAAAGGTGTCTTCACCATGCCAGAAGGGAGCAATTGCTGACTAATCATAGCCTACCTGGTTCTTTCCTGTGTTCTTGAACAGGTACTGACTGGCTCCATGGAGTCTCTAGGCCTGCTGTTGCTTTCAAGCTGTTGTATGGGAGCTGAGACAACTTTCTCACTTCACGGTGACCGTGAGAGGATGGGCACTATTTCACTCTTAGTATTTCAGTTTTAAACTGAGATTTAAGAGGCATAGGAAGATGAAGGATGATGGCTTTATTTATTTCTTATGAGCTAGGTTTTTCAGGTCCTAGTTGTGAAAAAACTATTTCAAATATCCAAATTTTAAAAGGTATATAAAATTTTGTCTTTTCCATAATCCGCTTATTTCTTAAAAATAGAAACTCAGTTTGAAAATCTGGAATATAAAATCGATTTATCTTCATTTTATTGCATCAACTATTTGGAGATTGAGAGACCAGAACTGTAAATAAGGCAGACTCACTCGAAGAAGCATTCGCTGCCAAGTTTGCTTTTCTGAAAACTCTAAGTGCCGAATTTAAAGATAATTTTGCCTTGTATTTTGAGTGTGAAGTATTAGGTGATCATAAATAAAATATCAATGTCTTTGCTTTCCAAATGAAGAGAATATTTTGCACGGAAATTACTGTGGAAATAAAATGTTTAGCTAAAGATTTAGACAGAGATGGAATAAAGAAGGTGATAAGAGTAGTATTGTCCCTTGCTTAAAATATCCTGTCCTGCAGTTAAGACATGCTCTTGGAAGTTTGCGTATAATGAGGACTGCATTGTACCTGGGTCTTCTCCTCCCAGAGTGAATTGTTGTTTTAAAAGGGGTGTTACCACCTTTTCTAGGCATTATTCACAGAAAAGGAGTTCCTTAAGTTTTTCTGAGAAAGTCTGGGGAAAAAAAAACAACTTTGGAAGAGGGATATGGAGGTGTGTGTTTTCTAAGAGATTGTTCTATACCACTGCCCTCTTCAGCTCCTCCTAGTGGCAAACTCTTCATCATAGTGCAGTTGGCAAGCTTCACGTTCAGCATACTGGTTGTTCTGGACCACACACTTAAGTTCCTAGTGCTCTTCTTGTCCTGTCCAAGGATCCAAGTATATCTGAACAATTCTGTCACAGTTCCCACTCCCTTTTTTAAAAGAAAAAGTAGCATTTGCCTCTATTATAACAGTATGATGAAAGTAAACATATGCTGGTTGGGAAGCAGTGGTATATAGTGGTCTCCAAGGATTAGTGTTGAAATGTTCCTTCAGTGCCCACAATGCACACTTGGGGTCACATGTGGCCTAGCAGTTCTTCTGTCCTTCCCATCCTTTTCTGGACATACAGCTTATGTTTCATTGCTTCTAATAGCACCAGAAAGCTCAAACCCAATCTCAGAGCCCAGAATAACGTGTGACCAAGCCAGGGCCTTCCAACAACAATCCACCAGTCCAAACTTATTTCTGTTGTGGACCTTAATTTCTCACTTCGAAAGGAGAAGAGGACACCTTGCCATCTGTTTCAGTTTCTAGTTGCATCCTTGTACTATTCATTGCCCTGAAGTTTGACCCCAGCTTGGGATAAAGACCAGCTACTGATTTCCTTTTCCTTAGTCACAAGTAGGGAAGTAATTATCCCTTCTCATAACTCCTTCTGAACTACTTCTATCTGAGCACCATATACTTCATGACTGTGCCCTGTATTGGACATTACCCTGTCTGAAGTACAGGATACGTACTTTTTTTTTTTATTCTAATCTCAGTTACTTTGGGCTATAGCAAGAGTAACGTCACTGAATCCTTTATAAATAGGGATCACAGTGTCATTGGAGAAACACAAAACCGTTGGTTAAAAAGGACTTTGATTCAAAGAAATTCAAATTTAATAACGAATCAAAGTGTTATTAAGCAGACATCTTTATTACAGTGCCGGACGCATGGGGGATATCTCCTCCTAACATGCATTCCTCGTGTTACCAGCATCTGAATTATATAGAGTACATACATTCATATTCATTGCAATTGTTAGCATGCTCATGATGTTTCCGAGAAACGTTTAACATACTCAAATGTCCCTGACGCATGCGCTGTTAAATGAGTTGGTGGTCCTCTGGTGGTCTCTGGTGGTTTTTTGCAATACTTGGTCCCCTTAACTTGTCTGTCCTCCAGAGGAGCTCTTTTCTTATTGTCTCTTTCCACTTGCTTATCTTGTATTTTGACATTGTACTGGTTCTTATCGGTTCCTGCCAGTTGCTTGGTTAAGATAAAAGAAGTTGTCCACAGTAGTTTATCTTACACAATCCTCACATACAAAAGGAAATGTACAAAACTCACATTTGATGGGACACGTTAAAACCACCTTCCTTGTCTCAGATCTTTGTTTCAACTTCTGTAGAACAGCTCGTGCAACCTCATGCTCAGTGTAGAACAGTCATGAACATTGGATCGTGTTGGCCATTGCTGTCTCTCGCCAAGTCTTGAAAACCTCCAAGAACTACCTCTCTAGGCAACCTCTTAGTGCTGCACAGACCTCTCAGTGAAAAAGTTTTTCTTACTGTCCTGTCTGAACCTTCCAAATGGCAAGCTGTGACCTTTGCACCTCATTATCTCATCTGCTGTTATTGAGAAGAGTTTGCTTCCATTTTCTTTTTAACTATCTTTCAAGTACTTGCAGGCTGCTATTAGATTGTCCTTTAGCCTCCTTTTCCACAAATCAAACAAGTTGAGCACACAGTAATCTCTTCTTACAGGTCATCTTCTCAGGCCCATGACCATTGTGTTATATAGCATCCTGCTTACCTCCTTTAACTAAAAGCTCTGCAGAAAAGTTATGAGAATGGAAAGGAAGAATATTTTCTTGTCTGAAAGAACTTTATAGCAGAAGACTAACTGATTAAATGCACATGGCCAGGTAGTGCTAGTAAAGTGTATTCTGCAGAAATCCCTTGTGAGTGAGCCAGTTGTGTATCTGGCATGTTTTACTTTGGTATTTTAGGTTAGCTGTTTCTTATTTATTTCCCCTAGAAAGAGGGAGGTCAAATCTGAAAAGCAGCACTGCTTCTTACGCACAGTTTGCATCTTGTGTAACTGTACAGATGGAACTGCTGTTTCAGAAGGAAAGAAAATGAGATAGCGTTAACCACATCATAATATAGTTGCCTCTTTAGGAGTCATGGTGTTTTAAACTTAATTAGGAGTAGCTGAATTTGCAGGTGTTCAACAATTGTTAGGTATGCTCTGCCTATTGTTGAACCTTAAAAAAAGCTAAGTGCAATCATTACCTCTTCAGTTTTGTTGGCTTTGATATAACCCACTAGAACTTCTGCAAACCTGAAGCAGACCAAGGATGTGAAATAATAAAACAGTTATTAGGCAGAGAAGACAAAAAAGGGAACATATTTTATTGTGCAAGAAAGTATGTTGCAGACTAAAATTTCAGCTAAATCCTTTTCAGCTCTGTGTAAGTTTGATGATCTCTTAGATTTCTGGGATTAGAAGTTGCAAACATGAAGTTGCCCTCAAGTAAAAGCCCTGTTGTAGAAAATACTATATTTAGTCATGAAACAGAATGTGCGCTGTAAATTTACTGGAGGTCAAAGGTCATAATGAAATTGTTTTGTGAAGGTGGAAAAGAAAAGGAAAGAGGGAAAGGAGGAGAAAGGGAAGGAGGGAAGAAAGGCAGGCAGAAGAGTGGGTGGGTAGGAAGGGAAGAAGGGAGGGTGAAAAGGAAGGAAGGAAGAGGAGGGAGCAAGGCAGGAAGGAAAGGTAGGGAAATACAGTCAACATCCAGAGAAGCTTCTCATTTCCTTAAAAGCAGCAACACCTAAATTTAAATCTAAAATACTTAAATTTACTGTCAAAGAGTCACAGAATCACACTGTGACTCCTGAGGACTGGTCTTACCAGTAAAGACCAAGGTGAAGAACATGCCGAGTACCTTGGCCTTTTCCACATCCTTTGTCACCTGGGCCCCTGCCCCATTTAGCGATGGACCCACATTTTCCCTAGCCTCCCTTTTGGTGCCTGTGTACTCGCAGAATATTTTCTTGTTGCGCCTCATTGTCCCATTGTTGGATTCAACAAATGTCAGGAATCAAGGAGCTGTAGACAGAGGTAGCAGGAGGCCATCAGGAGAGTGAATCAATTCACCCTTTTACAACTTGTAAATAGGAAAATAAGGGTTTTTTGCAACAGTTGGTAAGGTCTAATGCAAATATAAATTTCTGTGTCAGAAAGAGAGAGTAAAACTAATGTCGGCTGTTTTTGACTGCATTAGTCAGTCATAGAATAAAAAGAGATAGTGTGCAGTTCTAGCCCTGTGATTTACCCCAGCCAACCATGAATGAAGAAAGAACATAACACAAAAAAACACAAGACTGTTTTTAATTGATTATCAAAGTGTGTGTATTAAAGCTTCCTTGAAATTCTCCACTGAAATTTGCTTTTTACCAGCATTGTCTCACAAATGGTTAATCAATGGTTAATCTCACAAATAACTGACTTACCATACTGTGAGAGAGAGAGACTCTGTCAGTAAAAGCTTTTCACGAACTCTTATACCCTTGTGCACACACATACTGTTTTCTGAGACCCACCCCAATCACCAATGAGTAGAGCCAGGAGAAAACACAACACCCCTCACTAGTCTTCATGTCAGGTTTTTGAGCAGCAGTGAAACTCCAACTCACCATAGTTCCACCTCACGCACTCACACTGGCTTTCACCTTATGTTTGATCAGAGTCACATTGTCATTGCTGAACTTGACATATTACTGAGAAGATAATTTTCTCAGATTGTTGTTTTAACTACTTTACCCTTCTGTTAATATCTAATCTGATGAATCTTTATATTCTATTAAATCAAAAAGTTGATTGTCATTTTCAAGGCTGTTCAAAGCATATGTCCTTCTACATATAATTTCTCATTCAGTACCAAGAAGTTAATTCAAGCCTCCAGTGCCAAACTCCATCTCACAGTCAGTAGATTTTTGAAACATACTTTAATGAATTATAATGCTAGTACTGTGACAATGTGTATACAGTTTTAAGGAAAGTTAGCCTAGAACTTGTAAAACTAGGCCAGCTCAAAATTGGTTTTATGCTTCTGTTTTCTCTGTATTTGACATGCAATTTCTGTCCTGCATTTCTGAGAGAATTTTTGTTTAAGCAGATAAACTTAATGGGAGACAAAGGTAGATAAGAATTTTAAGCAAAGAAGGTGCTTTCACTTATTACTCTGAGATTTTAATGAAAATTTGAAACTATTCCAGGATTTTTTTTTTAATAGAAGACATGATTTCATGTAGCCTCACTACAATTATTTTATTGAAAAAAAGTCTCTGTGCTATCTTTTTCTCTGCTAGGTCTGTTCCTTTCTCAAGAGAAAGCCAACAGTGCTCCTTAGTGCTCATGAAATACGTCTTTGTCTCTTTGTAAAGTGGAAGGCAAAAGTATTTATGTTTGCAAGGTCTTTTTCCGCCAGGTAAAACTGAGTATTCTAACCATGCCTACTGGAAACAAGTGCATTCTGATCTCAAGACAGATTTACCCTTGTGTAAATGCACCAGTTTCAGCAGAATTATTTGCAATTTATATGGATACAAAACCAGCTCAGTTCTCTATATAAAATTGTATTAAAAAGGATGAATCACCAGTGGTTTTACTCAAGAATACAGTTTTCATCATTCTGTTTCATGATTGTATACAAATGTTAGGAGTATACTTTCTCATATTCGTTTCTTAACTGTGTTTAAAAGATGGGTCTGAAATAGCAAAACCTTATTCTCGTTATCACAAAGCTCTACAAGTCTGATTTATATCAACATGACTATCAACATGTGCTTTTGAAATACACTGTGTTGATATCTTTTTAACAGGTGTAGTTCAGAACCTATTGGAGTTAACATAAATTGTTAAAGATCTTTGAACACTTCAGTAAATGTTCTAATAATAATGCAAGAAATGCTGAACACACTGGTTTGCTCATTCATGTCAGTACCACTCAGCATGATTATTTATTGTAGAATCAAGTTCCATACTGGCAGAATATTTGAAAACACTCCTCGTCCACCTTGTATAACATGGAACAAAAGTAATTCCATTGGAACTAGTGGGATTACCTGTGTTCTGGATGTTAGATACATGTCCAAGTTTCTTAAATAACTGCTGAAAAGACATTAAAGTCAATTGTGATGTTTGCAGCCTTCTTGAGAACAAATATGCTACCCAAGCCTGGAGTTGATGGGTTATTAATCTCAGTCTCTTACAATGAAATTTCTCAGACTGGGTAAACCAAAATCAAATAATGTTTAATCGCCAAATATGAGCATGTGCACTTCATTGTGGGTGGAGAATCTCTATCCTTTATTGGATGCAGGGGGAAACGTAGTGGCAAAGGATGAGGAAAAGGCTGAGATATTTAATGTCGTCTTTGCCTCAGTCTTTAATAGTAAGACCAGTTGTTCTCCAGGTATCCAGCCCCCAGAGCTGGAAGACAGAGATGGGGAGCAGAATGAAGCCCCCATAATCCAAGAGGAAATGGTTAGCGACCTACTACACCACTTAAATACACACAAGTCTATGGGGTTGGATGGGATCCACCCAGGGGTACTGAGGGAGCTGGCAGAAGTGCTCATCAAGACACTTTCAATCATTTATCATCAGTCCTGGCTAACTGAGGAGGTCACAGTTGACTGGAAGTTAGCAAATGTGACAGCCATCTACAAGAAGGGCCAGAAGGAGGATCCAGGGAGCTACAGGTCTGTCAGTCTGACCTCGGTGCCGCATAACGTTATAGAGCAGATCATCTTGAGTGCCATCGCATGTCATGTAGAGGACAACCACATAATCAGGCTCAGTCAGCATGGGTTTATGAAAGGCTGCTTGACTAACCTGATCTCCTTCTGTGGCAAGGTGACCCACTTAGTGGATGAGGAAAAGGCTGTGGATATTGTCTACCTAGACATTAGTAAAGCCTTTTAAACCCTTTCCCACAGTACTCTCTTGGAGAAACTTCTGCTTATGGCTTGAATAGGTGTACTCTTTGCTGTGTAAAAAACTGGCTGGAAGGCTGGGCCTAGAGACTTGTGGTGAATGGAATTAAACCTAGTTGGCGGCTGGTCACAAGTGGTGTTCCCCAGGGCTCAGTAATGGGGACAGTTCTGTTCAATATTTTTATCAATCATCTGGACCAGGGTATCAAGTACAACCTCAGTAAGTTTGCAGAAGACACCAAATTGGGTGGGAGTGTTGAATCTGCTTGAGAGTAGAAAGGCTTTACAGAGGGATCCGAACAGGCTGGATTGATGGGCCAAGGCCAACTGTGTGAGGTTTAACAAGGGTATGTGCCGGGTCCTGCACTTTGGTCACAACAATCCCATGCAATGCTACAGGCTTGGAGAAGAGTAGCTGGAAAGCTGCCCAGCAGAAAAGGACCTGGAGGTGTTGGTCAACAGCTGGCTGAATGTGTGCCCAGGTGGCCAAAAAGGCCAATAGCATCCTGGCTTCTGTCAGAAATAATGTGACCAGCAGGAGTAGGGAAGTGATTGTGCCCCTGTACTGGGCACTGGTGAGGCCGCACCTCGAATACTGTGTTCACTTTTGGGCCCCTCACTACCAGAAGAACATTGAGGTGCTGGAGCACATCCATAGAATGTGCTGGTGAAGGGTCTAGAGCACAAGTCTTATGAGGAGCATCTCAGGGAGCTGGGGTTGTTTTGCCTGGAGAAAAGGAGGCTCAAAGACCTTATGGCTCTCTACAACTACCTGAAAGGGGGTTGTGGCGACGTGGGTGTTGGTCTCTTCTCCCAACTAACTAGTGATAGGACGAGAGGAAATGGCCTCAAGTTGCGCCAGGGGAGGTTTAGATTGGATATTAGGAAAAATTTCTTCACTGAAAGGGTTCTCAAGCATTGGAACAGGCTGCCCAGGTAAGTGGTGAAGTCACCATTCCTGCAGGTATTTAAAAGATGTGTAAATGTGGTGCTTAGTGACATGGTTTAGTGGTGGACTTGGCAGTGTTAGGTTAATGGTTGGACTTGATGGTCTTAAAGGTCTTTTCCAAACTAAACAATTCTATGATTAGGCTAAATTTACAAATTGCTTAAGGACATACATGTCGTCCTTGCTATAAATGAGGGCTAGTCAGTCTCAGAAGTACACAGAATTGATTTAAGTCTGAAGAAAGATTAGTATTTCTTTGTCCATTACTAAGCAGACATGAGAAACTTACCTTTTTTGAACTTGAGGTTTAAGTTTAATTAGCTGCTTCAATGCAGCTACAAAATACCATCACCATTAAAAAAACATTCCTATCCAGTGTAGTTCTAGAGTCTGATAATTAATGAATTACCAACAAGATATCGTCACACTGACACAACAGTTTCTACTCTAAGACTATTTCAAATCAAGAAAATTTCTCTACTCCCCATCTTAGAACTAAAATGCATGTGATACACAACACTAGTTCTGAATGAGCAAGACTATGCTATTTAACAATTCAAAAGCTGCCTTAGAATTGTGATCATTTGTCATTTCAGCCACACAGAAAGGTGTGAAGTTCCTTAAACACACACTAATGTGCTTACTTACAAAATTACGTATCATGTGTATGTGTCTTTATACACATATACACAAGGTTTTATATTTACATAAATTCAAACTGCATATTGTGCTGTGACTTTCATTTCTTCGTGCACCCAGGTTTTCAGTGTTATTAGAACTATGTCAGAGAAGACACTACTGTGCCAATGTGGACTCATATACTGTAAAATCATAAAACCTTGTTGAAGTCTTATACCACATCAAATGTTTATATAGATTTTTTTTCTCTGTTTACGGAGAAACTGTGTTTAAAAAGGCAGTTTCACAGGAAAGTCCTAGATTTTCATACAATAACATCATTTATATTCACTGTCTTCCTCGGTATGGATGTTCTGACAAAATTCACTTTTTAGTTGTGGAGAATTGCACTAAGATACAGCCTTCCATTTCAAGTTGAAATAACAAGCTCACATTTCAGATATGGTGCTAACAAAGCTCTAAAGTAAGTTTAACTTCAACTAACTTGGTGAGCTGTTAGGAATACAAAGTACCAATTCAGAAAGGGAGCATTTAAAAATATTTGTCTGTTTCAGTGTAGATCACTTCCAAGCATTCATACCTTTGATTCAGTAATTAAATATAACTGGTCTTGTTTTCTTAAATTCTGTAACACATCTCAGAGGTCAGGGGATAAGGAAGTGCACTTCCAAGTCAGACTAACTCAATTAAAATGCATAAAATGCACAGGAGTCATTGATTTGAACATTTTTGCCAGTAAGAATACATTGACAAATATGTAAAAGCCTGGTTCTCAAAAATATTTTTTTTTCAAAACCTCTTCAGAAATTTAGGCACTGTTGCTATCATTCCCTCTGAGTCACTCTGTTCAAGCACCTTTCAGGGTACCCAGAGAATCTCTTGTAGGCAGAATATATCCAACGCAAAAGTACAAAGCAATTATTTATTGTCTAACATCAAAGGCAGTTAGGATTAACAAGTTATTAGGCAAAGCACCAATATGCTTATCATTCCCAACATAAGACACACAAAGAGTCTTTGCTGGCCAGGTAATCATGAAGCAGGTGGTGAAGGGTCAGATTCTCCTGCTACTGGGAACGTTCATGTTGTTTCATGTTGCTTGGTGTTCATGCTTCATGGTGCTGTTGCCATCTTTAGACTCCTTTAGCATGTTATCTGTCTTCACGTTACTGTTACTGAACCCTTGAATGTTAAATTTGTATTGCACCTTATTTTATCTTTCAAGGCTCTATGCTACAGGTTTTGTCAAAGCGCTGTCTTACAGTTTTAGGGTTTTTCTCAAGAGTCTGAGCCAGGGTTATACATCTGGGCAATTGATAATTGCTAGGCCTTGAATCACACTGCTGAACCCCTAGGAGGAGTGGTTGGAGCAAACAGAGAGTGGGATGCAGCAACTAGGAAGACACTGAGATGAATGGGTACTTCTGAAATCCATAGGTGTAAATTTATGAATACTTCTCTGCCTACATGCTTTTAAGTGATTTAAGAAGCTTGGCCCACCTCCTCCAGCTGCTCTGCCTCAGGACCGCTCCTGCCTGGCCACTGGAGACCAGCCTGGTGCCCGGGGACCTAGAGCCTCTGTCCAGGCAGCTGCTTTCCTGTTTGCAGGTTCCACCAGTGACAATGTCACCGAAATCGGGAATAAACCT
>NW_010516861.1:9284-33057 GCF_000687285.1 Phaethon lepturus | reverse complement strand
TTTCTTTCTTTCTTTCTTTCTTTTTCTCTTTACTCTTTCCTTTCAAAGTTAGGGACAAACTCTATGCCCACGGTTAAGAAGAGTTTTGAAAGCCCCCTTGAAACTGTTCACCTGCAGAAACAGTGATCAGCAATTAGCTGCAAAATTGAGTTACCATTTGCCATCACTCATCACTGGGAATACTGAGACTTGTTACTAGAAGCAGACAGAACATTTCAGCAGGTCCATTAACTATTTTTTTGGCAGAGAACCACATTTATTTTTTGCAGAGACATGATTGCATTCAGAACCATATAGGGAAAGTTCACTTCACACTGTACCTTGAATCAACATAATCTGTTCTATATTTGTTCAAAAAATACTGTTTGATGTGATATAAGTGAAAATACATTCTCATAATTCCAAATACACTGAGATATTTTTATCTATTGCAGAATACATTCCAGAATTGCTGTCAGGTTAATTTTAAACAGAAATTATGCACAAATATGCAACAAATTCTTGTCATTAACTTACATTGTTACTGTAAACAATACACTAAAAACAGGTTTTGACTCTTGTAAATTTTGTTCACAGCTCAATACTGACATCTACAATTTGTCAGGTTTCCTGTTTCATAAAAATATTTTATGAAAAATGTAGTTCTTCTCATTCTTTATATAATCTGCTGTAAAATTAAACTTCTGGGTTTGGTAGGAAAAAATATTGCAGCAAAAATATCTGCACAGGTTTCCAAGCTAAACATATTAATGTTCAGATCATATTGTGTTTTCCCTTTGCTAACATTGTCCTTAATTAAATAAACTGGCATTAATTCTACTATATATAATTAGATTGTTAATTTGCCAGATCAGTGTTGTATTTTATTCTTTTTCCCCATTCCTCTCATGTTTCATTTTCCTTCAATGCCTTTGATTATTTATTCCTTAAAAATACCATTTAGTTATTTTTCTAAGCGTCTGAGGTTACCTATATTCTCAAGTTCTTACATGTACTAATGCAGTACCATAAATCTATTGAATTATTCAGTAAGTCCAGTACAGTGTTGGGACCTTTGCTGAAAGCTCTATTCAAATTTTGTGTCTCTGAATCTGAGGGCACTATATGAGCAAGTGATATGTTTATGGAGTCTTTCACTGACATGCATCCCAGCTCTCTAAATCCTGAACTCAGGAAATCAAAGGAGGCCTCATCATTGTTGTCATGCAGTCCAAGCATTGTCGAATGCTTGTTTGTGTACATTTTGCCATAATGCCAGAAAGACCTGACTATCTGATTTCCCTCCATATATTAAGTTTCTTACACTAGCAGTCTATGTTTCTTTCAAATGCAATGTATTAGCAGAGACTTTTCTCTAATTTAAAAGTTGAGTGGGAATTTTGACTGAAAAATTATGTGAAAGAATGGCAGGACTGTATTTTCTCAGGGTACAATAAATAGCATAAAACATACCTGAGAATAACTCCTCACATCCAGGTTGCAAGCAACAATTGCTCAGAATAGTTGGGTGCTCTGACCAAGGTGAGTTTACTTTGATAGAATAGCAATGATTCATTTCCTTTCTGTCATGTGAATATTACCGTAAGAGATGTCAAGCTGGAAATCTTGGGAAATATTGCAGGAATTTGTTCTAAAAATCCATGGAATAATACTTGCATGTAATGGAAATAAATATTTAAATGCAAGGTGGTGTCCCTGTTTCCTCACCCTCACTCCAATTTAGAGACACATTTGAAGGAGGAAGGTGAAATGCAGGGGAAGAATTTACTAAGTGATTCCCACGTGATGTAAGATTTCTTGGCAAACATATAAATGGAGTGCATTGGAGCAGTTCCATGGCTACCACAGGAAATTAGAGTGGTAAGGTTCAGAGACGAGGCTACACCAATGACATATTACTGGTCCCTTTACATTTTCTACATAGACACCTCTACCACACCATATGAATCTTATTATAAAAAGTTTTGGCTAAAGCTCAGTGATGGTTCTTAGTTAAAATGTTCTGTTTGGCAAGCTTCTGATTTATTATTTCTTACATATGTAGTCATTAATGAAAAATATAAAATAACACTTTGAAAAACCTTCTTGATCTATTTTTACAACTCACAGGCTGTGAAGTTAAGTACAGCAGCAGCACTGGATACCTCTTGTGGAAAGGTCACCAGGGTATAGAAGAGCTGTACCCTTCAGCCATGAATGGGTTTGTGTCTATATGCAGGGAGATGAAAGAAGAGGAAGGATCCGCATTTTACTTTTGTTGTCTCTTTTTTTTTTTTTTCTGATTTCAGTTTGCAAAACACAGACAACCTACAAATGATTGTGTTTGCCTTTTGAAACTAAATACATTCATGAAGTAACGTTTCAGCTTCCAAAAATACCTCTGGTCAGGCAGGTCTATGCCCTTAATTTCTGACTATAGTGGAAATAAAAAATGGAAATTTTTTATCCACTGCTCAAAAAGACACAAGGAAAACAACTACAAATGAGTCTTAAAGGATTTATCTCTTGTTCATACAAAGACGACATGAACCACAGCTGTGGCTGCAGAATCCCTCAAGCACACTGTCAAGTCCTCAATCAAATGAGCAAGAACTTGAAGGCCATTGCTATCTCCCTTCTGTTTCTCAAGTGTGCATTCAGACTTGCATAGGGGTTTCTTATATTCTTCACCATGCACATCTACATGTATAATAGCTTTTTTACAACCTTGGACTGTTCTCAGTGCCCTGGCCACCTACCCTGAGCAACAAGGGGACAAAATTGAAGAAGCTTTTTAGCTTTTATAGCTTATTGATTTTTATATTTTCAGAGATATTAGAGCAATTTTTCAAATGTATCCACCCTACCTTGATATCTTGAGTGTGGAGAGAGGATTTCACATTTATTAGCTTTGATTTGCTGAAAAAAATACAACAGTAGAAGTATTTCTGTGTTATCTCAGGGATATAAATGGTTTTGGTATAAAAAAAGAAATCAATTCTCAGAATAAAATTCAAAGCTCGTGTGCAAATGTTACATAAAAAACAGACAACAAGGAATGTACTTTCCCAAGTCGGTAACGAAGATGGTTTTAAAAAGTACAGTCCTGAACTGCAGTTGAACTCAGTGATGCTCAATAATTTCTAAATAGGAAAGTTCTACCTTAATGGAGAGCATATAATACGGTAAATACTTTTTTATTATCTTTGATCAACTGTGACAACATTAGAAAAGGAATGTAGGAGAGTAAGTCTTCTTCAACGGGAGTACTATTTTCTCAGATCAGAGGCAATAAAGTAATGTATGAGCTGTTTTGTTGAAAGAATTTTTATTTCATTAAGTTATTTGAATTTTTAAACACTATAAACAGTAAATTCTATCCTGCAACAAAAGTATACAGCAACTCGCCCAAGAAGTGAAGGGAATTCAGTGACCCTGTTGTTTACCATATCAAGAAAATGATATTTGTTTCTCCCATAGTATTAATATCGAGTGATAATTATGACTACATCTATTCAATTGTAACGATCTATTTTACATCATTTTGATACCAATTGCATGACTTTGATCACCTCCTAACTGCTTCAAAATGCAAATGTTTCTGACTCTGTACTTCTTTGTAGGTTTTTTTTCCACTCCAACTAGGAATGTACACTTCAAATTATTCAAATAGTTCATACATTAGGGTCATATAAACTCTTTCTGCATAAATGTTCCTTGAGTGTTTCAAAATACTAACATTGTTAGAGTTACTTGCATAATATATTACTCTGAGAGCATCACAAGTGAAGACAATATTTGTTCCCCCTTCAAAATTTTCCAATTTAATCAAATGTTTTTCCTGTATTGAAAAAAAAAAAAAAATCTATTATATGAGAAGTGTTTAGGGAGGAGCAGGAAAAACAAATCTGTAATTTCCATATGAAAATACTTAGTTGTACAGCATGTAATTTCTCCTTGAAAAAGAATAAGGTGAAAATATACTTCTGGGGCTGATATGGCACTCTGACAATGCTTTTCGGTCTAAGCAAATAAAATTTATACAGAACACTTTTTAAAAGTCTGAAGTAAATGAAGCAAGCTATTTTAAAATGAAATTATGACAGAGAAGAAAGTAGGGGGTTTTATATTATCTTATTTCCATGTCTTTTCCTGATTAGTCTGCAACTGAGGCGTGTAGAAGGTTCCATTTATGCATGTCCATGTAGTAAATCCATATTAGAGAGACTAATTTCAAAAAGCACCTTATTCATTCCCAGGTTTTGATGGTTTTGCTATCTGATTAGAAGTATTTGTGTTTGAACTTCTAAAGAACACTTTCTGAGTATTTACACAAACTAACAGGCAAAGACTGTCTATATGCACAATTACACTAAACACAATTCCCCAGTGTGATTATGATCTATGATATAAAAATGTAAAATGTAAATATAGATTAGGATGTAAAAGTTTTTCACACTTTCTACCAGAAATTATAAAACATTTTGCAAGTGAATTCATGACAAGGTCATGTTGTACCCTCTGCAGAAATGGTTTTAAAACAGGTAAACTTTTTTGTCTTTTCTGATTCTCAGTGGGAGCATGTCACACCTCCATTGCTTTCATTAGCCATAGCTAATCAATGACCATGCACCATCCTTTCTCTAGAAGGAAAGCTGACTTGTTGCATACTGTGATGGACTTTCTTTCATTGAAAGTTAGAGTGGAAATAAGACAGTGGGTATTTACCAGTAGAAAATTGCTGCCATCTTCCCTCTTAATTTGCCACTCTAGTGGAATCCTAAGATCTAAATTAGGTTTCTTACTTTCTATAAAAACCTACAGGAAAAATTAAGTTCCTAAGTATGGAACATAGAAATTATTTCTATATTGAGCAGGGACAGCCTGTAATAAACAATATAAAAAGTTGTAAAAGAGTGTCTCTTAGAACCAATGCAGCTCTACAATTAAGTTGGTTCTGTGCATTCTTAGTTCTGAACAATTAGTTGCTGCATGCCTAAGCCTTTCTTCGGGTGGGCAGGAGGCAACATATTTCTTTAGCTGATCCTTCTTCCAAAGCACAGACAAGAAACAGCTAAAATTCCTTTTTATACTTAACACAACACTGACATTAGTTCTTTGAGTTCTAAAGCAGTTGGACTTAATTTAAATCTTTTACTTTCCAAGAGAAAACCTAAGTGTTTGGGTCTTTCTAGGAAGTCTGAACTCTTTTTTTTTTTTTTTTTTTTTAATTTCCTGGAAATACTTAAAGATTTTGTGGTTTAGAATGACAATGAAGAAGAAAGAAGGAATTTTGTACCTTTACATGAAGCAGTGAGTGAGTAAGGCCATAAGGACATCCCAGCTAGCAATGAAGAATTTTCTCTGAAGCATCTCTGAAACAATACTACAAAAACAAACAAACAAACCAAAAAAATCAGTGCTTCTTTAATCCTATGTTTCCAAACATGGGCAGAATTCTGGTTTTATTTTTTTTGAAAGAAATGGGAAAATAAATAAATATATGCAAATAACTTTGATAATTATTAGGGCTAGAAGGAGAAGAGTACGATTTACTTTGCAATCTGGTTTCCAGTTATGATGCAACACTACTGTATTTACCCCATATACCTGCAATAGGAGATAGACCCAAGGACTAACATCTTCTTTGCCTTCCAAAATGCATGGAGCATGAAAACATCGTGCATTCATTCAAAAAATTGAACTTTGGTGAATTAAGATCTCAATGGCATGAGATTCACCTTTCAGTTTCCCCTGTAAGTTATGTGCTCACATCTGTTCACTGACTTTGCAAACTACTAAACAAAGGCAGATAAGAAAGATTGATATTGGTCTTAACCTCAGTTTCTTCATTATTTTGTTATCTAAAAGATACTCAGAAATTTTTTTCTCAATTGTGTTAAGAGATGGAAATAGTGCATATATTTGAATGTTTTATTAGTGAGTCAATAGAAGGGTGTGTATCTGTGTTGTAATATCCTAGTTGGATGGCCTGTTCTTTAGTTTGATTGTTTCACCGATAGAGAATTCAAACATATTAACTTTTTATTTACACACAAATGTGCTCTTTATTAACTTTTCTGTATAGAGCCTATACTGTGTTCTTATTTAAGGATCAAATAATATGTTTGAGGTGGAGCAACAAACCAGCTGTTATATTGTTTTTATCACATGTCTCTCTCCTTCCTTATTTATTTCTTGTATAAGAAAATGGACAAAGGGAGAAACTTTGGAGCATGCTTTTTTCATTACTCCTCGATAGACATGCTAATACAGCATACTTCCTAAAGAGAGGACTTCCGTTATGCTAGGTGAAGATGTAAATCGTGTATAAAGCAGTTTGATTCATATATGAAGTAAATGATGTCAAAAAGAAAGAGAAGTGAATTTAACTTCTGGGAGCCATGTGGTCTACCAGTCAGAACTGGACTGGAAGGTAGTACGGTTTATTTTCCTCTTTCTGAACCCAGTTTATTCTCTCATCTCAGATAAGTCATTCTTATTCTCTATATCTGTTTCACTTCCCACTTTCTGTTTATTTACACTGCCAATTCCGTGGAGCAGAGCTTCATTCTACCTAATACACCAGAGCACATATTTGCACTCTTTCTAACTAAGATTTCAGTAAAGATCTTTAAGAAAAGATACCTTAATAATGCTAAGAAACTAAAAAAACCCCACAAAAACTGCAACTGGTTTTGATTAACATTTGTCTTGGTTTTATATCAAGCCATAGTATAAAAGTGACTCTCGGTATCTTAGGTTACTTATAGCCCATCTTTGGCTAATATTATTATAACTTGAATAACATGATTCCGTAACAACCACATAACTACTCAGGTTTACAGACATGTGTATATACATGCATATACCTCAGGTTTGTATACATATATATATATATAAACAGGAGGTTTTCTGACTAACAAGTTTTATTCTGGTTTGTTGATTTTCACCAAGATAACAGATAAAAAAAACTTTAAGAATGAATGAGTTCTTGAGAGTGTATCAGGAACCCTTTCAGTCATCAATCATTAAAACACATTCTGTCTGACAGGCAATAAAACAGTGTAAATTGATGATCTAATTCAATGATCTAACTTGATGGTTGAGCTAGAATTAATTTTTTTGGCATCAAAGCATAAAGTCAGGTAAAGAAAGTCAGGTAAATTTATCAATTTACATTTAGTTTTTGCTTATATGGAATAAAGAAACTGTCATTCTGAAAAAAGGTTAGGAAGCCAGTAGATATATCAGCCTATAATGAGAATAATTAAACATTCTCAAATCTGAGGATTTTAAAATATTTATATCAGATTGGAATTTAAAAAAATAAATTTAAAGTTCATGGACATAACTGGAGGAATGATAAAAAATTTTCATGAAGTGTTTTTGGCTACTCCTGAAATTAAAATTTTTAGGTACAGAATTTGGCCCAATCTTTCCAAGGAATTATCTCTGAGTCTAGTCAATACTTAACAATTACTTTGTTAAAACATTTGGAACTTTTTGTTTCTCATCCTAACTGAACACATGACAGCAAAAGAGAAAAAAGGTAGAGAGAGTTAACATCATCAAGAAGAATAATTGCTGTTTTAAAATAATTCTGATTTTGTGATCAATTTAACAGGTAAGAAGTATTCTAACCTATTCATTGGTTCATCTTGTGTTTTTATTACCATTGGCATTTTCAATTGTCTTAAACTATCAGAATTCATGCATAAACAGGTAGAATGCATATAAAAACTCTGTACTTGAAAACTGAGAACACGAGAAGAAACAATAAAATCCTTGGATATAATAAACTCATGTCATAATTGCAGTGTTTTTAATTTTGGATGTTAATGAAATATTAAGACAAAAATCCCCAGATACCTAGCAAACCATAAGACAAAGAAGTTAAATTCAAAAAAGGAAAAGACAGAAATGAGAGATTGTAGATTTATTTATTGTTTTTACTGAAATTTCTGTCAGGAATATTTAGGAAGTCAGTTACAGGAAATTGGTTCCAAAAAGTTGATTTTTTTCCTCTGAAGTATTCAATTTTCTGTATGGAATCCTTCATCTTATAATCAAATTCACTAGCTTTTATAGTTACTAGGAACTTTTATTTTCCAGGATGGTAAAACTAACAGATAGTAACCAGGAGGTATACTAGAAAAATCATTCATCTCCTCTGCTTTGGTGCTGAACAAGAATTGCTAGTCAGATTCTTGAATCATATTAAATCCAGAAAAGATAACAAATGACAAAAATATATTTAGAAATCAAGTTTCTCTTTAAGAGAAAGGAACAAAGACTGACCTCTAAGTCTCTGAGATTAATCATTATCCAAGATAATTCTATAAAATATTTGTGTAAAGCAATACACCCTAAAGATTATTTTCTTGTTTACCAAGGGAAGTGTAATTGAAGGGTCAATTCACTTCATTAATTCCTCATATTGTTTTATTCTTACGTGGGTGTAAAATAATTTTTTCTAGCTCTTTGTTCCACTTTCATTTAATTTACATCTGCATTAATTGTTTTGTGGATCATTAGAAACTCATAGTGTAGCTGATGGTGTGAGAAAATAGTTGGAACTCTGCAAAGTATAAGGAATTCTGGCATGCTGGACAAAACCAATAATTCTGGCTTTCATTCTAAGTATCGTTAGAAGTAAATTTATGCAACTGGATTTTCAGTTACTACCTGTAACACATATTTTTCATTTCATAGTGAATCTCTTCTAACATCTCACAAATTTTGATGGCATTACTTCCAGACCAGAGGTTCTGTAGAATATGGAAATTTTTTTTTTTTGCTTGGCACATTCTCTTTGATATTTCTGAGAAATTATGCCTGTGATACAGCAAGTGGGACAGGACAGTACTTATTGGTTTGAGCAGAGAAATTAATTTTTAAATCTTGAAATTATTTAGAAATATTCATTTGTCTGACTGACCTATGGGACTATCTGAGCATAGTAGGGATATATTTGTCTTTCTCTCCATTTTTTTTTAAACTAATTGCTCTTACACAAATGTGCTTGAAAACAAAAAATAGAGACAACTGCCCTTGAGAGACCATTTGTTGAAGGTCTAAATAACAAGTTGTGTTAAGTTGTCCATCTCAAGTCTTTCAATATGTTTCCCTTAAGTAGGCATTGAGTGGCTCCAAAAATACAAAAGCATTACTAGGTAATACATAAATAACCTAACTGAATGAGGACATATTTATAGAAAAGAATATTAACAGATATTTCCACAAGGTAATTTAAAAAAAAAGGGGGGAACAGATTTTGAACTTTAAATCTGGGTATCATTCTCATGATCACTTATTATTTTAGGTTCTCAGATATGATACATTTTCTTTATTATTTATCAGGGAACATTTAATACCAAACCTCCTAATCTTCACATATAATATGGAGGAAATTGATTTCTACCTAATACTACTGTTGCATTTCCATAACTAATAATAACAACTGTTGGAAACGAACAATTTTTGGAAACAAGGGTTAGATAAATTTATTAGGTTTTTTGTTTGTTATGTATGTAAAGAATACATATACTACTGGGTCAGGATTTTCATGTGTAGGCTCTGTCAATGTAAAGCTTCTGCATGGAGACAGGGAAACAAGATCAGAAAAAGACTATTTCCATATCAGTTGTTGAAGCTTGCATTGGCTAAGGACAGGATTGTCCTAGCCACTTATTTTCTTCTTAAAACACAGGACCTTACCCTTCACTGTTGCCTCCTTATTCTGCTTAATTTTACATCTCATGTTGACCTTGTAGAGTAAAAGACATACAACTTTATCATTAGTATTACATGTCTGTTGACTTCCGTAAGTAGACCTCTGCTGCTTTCATTGATCCCCAGAAGTTAAATTTGTGTTGATCCTCTTACCGTCATATTTCCTGTTTAATATATTGCCTGTAACCAATGAATGCCAGTAAGAGGAAAGAGAGAAACCAGATTCCAGTTTGGGGTTCTAATCTAATAAATACTATAATTAGTGTCGCAAAGTAATTGTTCACTCTTAGCTGGACTTTGTATATTTCATAGCTAATCTATGAAATAGATTACATACAGAGCTAATACTTTTAGTCAGTATGTAATTTAACATTTTGTGGGACTATTCTCAAACGTTTCGACTTAGTGTGTGAGGTTTGTTCTATGAAAGAGAAGACTTGGATTTTATGCAAGTAATATATTAACAGTTCTTACTTATTCTTCTGTGTCTCTGCAATGGGAAAGTTAATGTTCTCTTAATTTTTATGAAGCAGTAAGACTTGCTGATGAATCACTGATGCACTTTGCAATTCCAAGTTTTGATTCCCTTACTAGTGGCAAATGTTTGGAGTACTATGACAATTCAAACACATTTTAAATATGTTTCTTTCAATGGCTTAAAATAAGGGTAATTAACTTTTTCTAAGATACTTTAAGGTTATTTATCAGATCTCTGCCAACTGAAGAGTGGAAAGTAGGGCTCCTGGAGGTAAAAGGAGAGATGGTCTCTGGCTCTACAATCCAGGAACTGCAGTCAGTTCCTTTGTAATATACTCAACATGAAATCCTAGTTTCTATGACACTTTGTTTTCCCATGGCTCCCAGCTTTCTCAGTCTCAACCTTTGCCTGCTTGCAGGACAGTCTCAGTGCTCCTTTCTACCTGTCCTTTTAATACACACACTTACCAAGGATGACATGAGGGTAAAACCTAGGAGACAGCTTAATCTCCCTGTGGGCTTTCTGATTGCACTAGCTTCATTTTCTCTGTGCCTTCTGCAGTGATCCTTGCTGGTAATGCATGCCTTGATCCCACAAGTGAAAACTGTGATGCAGTACTGTGAAAGTGAATGCCAAGACAAAGCACATGGATAAAGGGATTAACAACAGACTTAATGCCCCTTCCTGTGAAACTAAAAGCATTGCTAAACTACATGAGCCAAATGGCGGCAGGGGGGAGTAGCTGGGAGAAAGGACAGGTGTTGCTAACCACTTGTCAGGGTTAAGTTTGTCAATCCTTTTCTCCCTTACATTTGTTCTCATTGTCAGCAATGTCTAGTTTTGGTGAACTTACATGCCCTACTTATGTTTACTCTCCTTACTTATACTAAACAATTTAATAATGTGATTTGCATTAATACTCTTGTCTTAGCCTTTATTATTTGTCCTTGTATGAAGTGCTATCCCAAACCAGCTGTTCTCACCTAGTTCAAATTTAATAATACAGTAACATTGATTCCGATATTAGCAAAACCTTCCAACAAATAAATCACTATGTGGAGTTTTTATTGCATTTTGGGCAATGGCCTCAGCAAGATGATATTTAAAGTTAACATGATTTTTTGAAAGGAATAGTATTTCTTAGTGATACACAATTAACCACACCAGTGTGAGTGCCTGGGACACCTGGGTATTGTGAATGCTGTCTAGAAATTAAGAATGTTGAGTGCAGGTGAATTGAAATATAACAAGCTTACTGAAAATGCTATAAAATAAGAATATGTGTTGAATTCTCTATAATATTTTGTCAATTAATTAAAGAATTCTCTTATTCTAATTTATAAAATTCCTCATGACAGATAAAAAAAAAAATATTGATATTTCTGTCCAAAGTGAAGAAAAACTTACTTCAAATATTGCTAAAACTGTGGTATAAGGACAATAATGCACATTCCCATGTTGTATTGTGGTAGCGAGAATTATTTATTTCATCATAAATTTGTTGCGTGCTGGTCATAGAGTGGAGCGAGGTTTTGTTTATATTCTCGGGAACAGAATTAAGACTCAAAATGGAGCCACGCATCAGGTAACTTTATTTGCCCAACAACAGATTCGCAAATGCAAGAGAAAGAGAAAAGAAAGGAAAGAAATAAAGAATTAATTGCAATAGCTACAACCACAGAGTTATGGTGTCCTGACAGTCCAATTCAGTGGGAGAACGTTAGCCCATTTCTCTCCTATAGCCAAACACCTGTCCATTTTCTTGCAATTCAGTCCGTAAGATTCTCTCTTGGTCTAGTAAATCTGACAAAATTGCATGTAGCCACTGAGTAGTGCTACGCTTAGCAGTGAGATGTCTTTACAACTTTCTTATCTGTTCTTGCAAGGACTCAATTGGCTCTTTATCTGCTTGCTTTTCCTCTTCAGCAGCAATTAGAGCTGCCCCCAACACAGCGCAGACTGTTGCCTTTCCTTTCCCCAATCGCAGTTTTCGTTCCTTTGCCAAAAGAGTGATTCAATCAACCACTGCCTGCGAGTCATGCCAATTCTTTTGAGCCCAGGCCATGCCAGGAAGAGACAATAGGGCTTTATAGCCCTTCAGTTTATTCGGCCTGCTGTGGGTTCACATACCCAGTGCGGATCTTTATAACAAGATCCTCTGTCCTCTTTCTTCTGTCAGGCAATTCCCAAGGAAGGGGCTGCACTAAGGGCCCTGGTCCCTTCTGTTTCATTCAATTTTCCAAGGATATTCTGTACGTGATGCCAGTTTAGATGTTGCAGCCCGAAAGGAGTCGTTCAGGACAACCTCCTTTCCTGTGAGACCAACGACCAAGTTCGTGATCCCCCTGGAGTGAATTAAGGTAAAACAACACCAGCCAACCAATTTAACAATGCAAGGCATGAGGTTACATAAATGACTCAACTATTCTAACTAAACAATTCAACTAAAAAAGTCCCGTGCAACAGGTGTTTTACATTTCAGCAAAGGAGAGCGGAGGGGAGAGAGAGAGGAGAAGAGAGAGGCAGCAAAGAAGATATCACCACCTGTGGATCCAGTGGTGTCTCATTGGTCCTCTTGATGTTCCTTCATGGTGGGGGTCCCCCTTTTTGCTTCTGATGGTGTCATTTTTATACAGTCTGAGTTCCACAATCTCTGTCTGATTCAAAGAAACTTCATGCATATACAACAAGCTGATTCCAAGAAACTTTATGCATATGCAACAGGCTGATGCAACAGGCAACGGCACATCTGCAGGCCTTGGTGTCTCCTCTCACCATATCTCTGCTCTGCAGGATCTTGTTCTTCCCAGGGGTCCACTCCGTATCAAGACATGTTCGAGCCCTTCTACCAAGATAGGTGTGGGTTCCTTGGAACCATGAAATGTTTAAGACAGAAACTGCATATTGATCCACCACAAAACTAAAAGATGAAAATAGTATGTCTCTCCTTCCTAAAACATTACCACTGAACAAGACAAGAGTCTTCTGTTACATAGTTTTATCTTTTCCTTTATATAACAGAGCTGCATATGAATTTGACTTTATTTAGTAAGGACAGATAGAAACGTATGAAGTAGTTTTACTTGAGGAAACATTTGAAGCTCAGTTCTCTTGATTGTGTTAAACGCATATCTCTAAATAAAAAACAAGAATGAAAACAAAATAAGTTTTGATTGTTTCAATTATTCTACTTAGGTAAGTTTGTTTTAGTAATCTTTTCATATGAAACATAGAAAATCAGAGAAAAGACAATTTTATTTGTAAATAAAGATCCTGAACATGAAAGAAGGTCAGTGATTTGTTTGGACTGGTAAGTACCAAAAAAACCCACTGAAAATTTCTTGAGCAAATAAGTCCTTCTGCAATTTCTACCCAGGCATCAGATCCTGTGTGAGATTTGATCTCCTGCTACGTTTCACAAAGAACTACGATTTTGAAGGTCTGTGAGGCCATCCAACCAACTTACTCAGAACTTAATATTTTTCTTGCTTTCTACCTGAAAAGGCAGTTAAAGTGACTCCAGCCCTTCAGTTATCATTAAATATTGTCTCTTTGAGCTAGGATGCAAAAGAGAAAAAGAGTCAGGTCTGATATGTATCAGCTGGAGACAATTAGAAATTTCTATTAAATTGTCATGAAGTATATTAACATATACAAGTCAGTGAAAAAATAAAATAAAATTACATATTGCATTTGAAGTTGTTTTAAAATTGTCTGAAATTAAAATGCCTTTTAAAATCCCATATATTAGAACATTACCAAAGCTTTAGCTTTTAGTTCCATTTTTAATTAAGATATTAATTACCTTATTATTAAAATATCAGACTTTACCACATAGGGGAAATTTCAGGTTTCAGTGTTTTATGGTCTCATTTATTCATTGTTCTTTAGTAAGATGCTGCACTATCTTGAAATATAGCTTTCATATCACTAAACATGTAAGTAGAAATAGTACCATGCACATTTTACACCACAAAAAACCCCCAAAAATCCCCTAAAAAAACCCCAAAAAAACCCTTTATATTTAAGGAAATGAAGAACAGTGACACTCCTCAACAATCGTTTGAAGAGTTATAATCATTGAATGTTCACAATGGAAACGTTAGTGCTTATGGCATAGTGAAATTGAATTTCACAAATAACAGTCTGTGCAATTAATGTACATCTTTATGCAGCTGCAAAATAGGACCTTTACTTGCAGTTTAGCAGATTGCCTTCTTTAATAAAAGTGGTTCCCGTAGCAGGAGAAATGGTCAGTGATGTCATAAAGTTATCTGTGGTTATGTTTGGATAACATTACCTGCCTACTGACCAAGACCTGAGACTTTGAGTTTTCATCTCAATTATGATTTAGTCTAACTCATAATTATAAGAATAACATTTATTTTAATTACTGAGCTGAACTATTTCTACTGTGTAATTTAAATGAACCACTCTTACTACTTGAGTGCCTATAAATATTGTATATATTTATATATGTACAAAAGGACTATAATTATTATTGAAAGGCAATACGTTATACAGGGATGGATAAGAAGTTTGTACAGGCAAAAATGTCTACCGTGTAGATTCTGTCAACACAGAATACCCTAATGTTCGGGGCATATGGGTAACCATCTGCAATGTATAGACCAATATAACCCACAACATCTGTCATGCTTTTAAACTTCACAGACAGCAACAGTCCTAGTCAAAAAGATATGTACAGGATGTTAACCATCATTGCAGTATGCCAGGAATAATGCAGAATAACTTTTTTGGTATTCTGTACAGATAACAATGAAACCATTTGATTCACTTTTTTCTAGAAATTTTAGTTATTTTAGAAGAGACAGTGTTATCCTGAAGAATTATAACAAAGTCTATACTATTAAACTACATGTATAATAAACATTACTGCCCAAAAAATAACATCAACTTGAAATTTTTTTTTTGCAGAAAGAGCATCACTTAAAAAGTGAATTTCATTCCTATAAAAAAATAATATTCCAGCAAAAATATATATAATGATACATCAATATAAAAGGAATTTAAATGCTGTTTCATAAATCAGATTTCTCCTCAAATTAGTCAGCAAGTAGGTCAAATAAGAATGATTCACATAGTTCTGTATCAAACTCTACAAGGTAATTGATAAATGAATATATGGTAAAGTTAGTTATTAGATATGCAGAAACAGTATCTGTTCCCTGCAGTCTTCTCTGAATCATAAAGTCAGAAAAAAATATGGATCCATAAAACTTTTTAAAATAGGCACTGTATCAAAAATGGACAGTAATCGTGAAAATAATGAGAAAATAGGTGAAATTATATAATGATATTTAAATCTTCTGATTAAAACTTTTTCTTGAAAATTTCCCTTTCATAAGGACCCTCTAGAGTTCTTATTGTTAGAAAGACCAAAACAAACTTTGAGGTGATGACTGAAAAATATACATTCCTGTTAATATGACTCATACTAAGGCAGAACCCTAAATAATCTTACTGGGCATGTTTTAAGATACTCATAAAACTACTCAGTTTAGGAGGTTATGTACAGATTGCAGGCATGCCAGGTGTCTCACTACCCATTGCAATCTCGATTCAGCTACCTGAGCACTGATGCCTAGTGCTACTTGAGCACTAGTATAGCCTGCCTGGCTGTTTCAAAAGAGCACAGGTTTCCTACAGGTATTCTCTCACACCTCCAGCCCTGACACTGTTGATATCTCACATATTCCACCTTTGAGAATACTCAAATGAATTAGCAGAAGTGATTAAGTGAACACTGGTGTGGCAAAGCTGCACTGGGATAAAGGTATTTGTATATTTCACTCTAACTCAAATAATCTAGAGCTTTAAGGCTAAAAATAAGAACCTTTTACTACTCCCAAAAGGAAACAAAAATTTTCCAGAGCTGTTATGTTACTAGCAGATGAAAAAAACAACAGATCTTGAATCAGTAGAAACACTTAGAAGTTTTCCTGTGAATAGCTGTTACAATGGTCCCATTATAGGTTTGTATTCAAAAGACATTAAAAATACATGTGGATTAACATTTCTCAAGCCTAAGAAAGCTCCTCCTGCCAATTTATAAGGCCATTAAGGTTAAGTACAAGTGAGTTGCAACAAAACAAATGAGCAAACAATCTCAAGTACAAAATAGAGTATTTAAAAGCTATGCAAAAGTTAGAATGAGTAAACTGAAGAGATACATACAACATTCAATCATGAATTCCAAGCAATAAATGGTAGTAAAACAGAAGTCAGAAAATATGCTTTTATCTGACAATAACCAGTAATGAACTGTAGAATATTTTAAGCTTTGGTTAACTCAGAAAAGAAAACCAAATTATTCAGGAAAACAAACCAAGTAACTCAGGAAAACAAAACTGAGTAAAAAAAAGTATTACAGACATGATGAAAGAACTGAAGTTAAATGGAGAATTCTTTTAATTTTAAGTTGGCATACAAGCCAGTAGGGTGCCAAAAAGCTATACAGATACCAAAAGAACAGCTGCCGGGAAGGTAAGATAAATTTGCAAAATGCAATCTTATAACAGCAAGTCACACTGAGGATATAGGTAAACTAAATATATAGGAAAATAAAAACTGTAGAAAGATCAAATCTGTGAAGCACTGCCTTAGAGCAAGAGCTTTCATAGGTGGATGAACCATAGGCTTGTAAAACTTCTTCATTTCCACTCAGAAAGTTTTGGGGAGTTTTCCTTTGCCCTAGATAACATCCTTAAACGTGTCCGCAAATTTTTGGTTCCCTGTTCCTCTTTGATGGATCTGCTTCCAGGAAGTATTTCATTTAGTAATAAGTCCTGAAGAGAGTAAGAGTACACAGGTGTGTCTCAAAACTATAATTTCATTTATAGATATCACTTACAAATACCTAGACACCTAGAGGTAAAAAAAAAACTATGCTGAAAAACTTCAAAAAAATTTGTGAGAAGTCAAATGTTAGGGAAAAGTAACATGGGAGAAAAGATAATGCAACAGAATTATGTGAGTAAAGTTAGGACTATCATCACTGTTGCTGTCTCAAAAGACAAGGAAGGAATGAAAAGACCCTATGGTATTGTTTATGGAACATGTATGCTTATTCTAGCTACCTGAGTCCTAATTCAACATGTTGGGATCACTCGGCACAGCTCGACCTTAAGGAGAAGGAGCTGTGGCACTGAGAAGCTGGTAAACAGCTGGATATCTGCACGGCTCGGCCTTGAGGAGAAGGAACTGTGGGAAACAGCTAAGAAGAAGTAAGAAAAACAGGATGAAACCCGGACCACGTAGCAGTATCTGGCACTGGGAAGCTGGTAAACAGCTGGACATCTGCAGGGCTTGGCCTTGAGGAGAAGGAGCTGTGATAAACAGCTAAGAAGAAGTAAGGAAAACAGGATGGAACCCGGACCACGTAGCAGTAACCACAAGTAGGAGGAGTACGATAATGTAATCTTTAGAGCTAAGCCAATGATTGTAAGACAAGTATGCATAAGGTAGAACTCAGTGTATAAATATGTGTAGGGTTTTGCAATAAAGTTGAAGCTTGCTTTATCACTCATATTGAGTCGGCTGCTTGTCTTCTCTCGCTCGTCGCATCAACAGCCATTAAAAACAAAAACAAACAAACAAACAACCCCCCCAAAAACCCTGTAAATGCCAAAGCACCTACAGGAAACAGGAAGGGAAAGAATAAGAAAAGTAAGAAAACATAAGAAAATGTACAAAAGTTAAAAAAAGACACAAAATTGTGGAGACCAAACCATCCAAACTTGGTGATTAAAATAGGCAGTTAAGTGAGTATGTTCCTTTTCAGCTGTAGAGAAATCAACATATCCAAAAGACCAGATCCTAACCTATTGAGCTGTTTGGAGAAAATAGAGAGTTTGGAAGGGAAAAACCTCTGTAAGTTCAGTTGCATAAATGAGTATATTAAAGAAGAATATGATCACATTTTGACATTCAAATAATTTGCTAAGGAACAAGAGAATTGTGTGTTCTGTTTCTTGGTTTCTCTTAGAATCTTGCATTAAAATATCAGTAGAATAAATGTCTCAGTCCTGGGAAAAACAACAGGTAGGTAACATTTTTCCCCCACTGACCTGTATATGTTATTTATTTCAGGTAATTTAGATTTAATTATACCCAGAAAAAGTTACTTTGTCACATGGGGTTTACTGTCAATTTTAAATCTATTGTTCCATAAGTAGCAAAGCTTATGAAGTTAATGGGTGGCTTTTTTAAGTGCCTAGTACATGTGAGAAAACACAGCAGTCTTTCCTTCAGGAGGCAATATGAATAACCAAGCCTCACAAGTAAACTCAGGACATACTTCAAGGTATAAAATATTGCAAAATAAATAATTCTTACCAATCTTTTAAAGAATGTGCATGCTGTACAGGGTGGTAGCCCCACCTCGGAATTTCAGTGAGTTGATATCATAGCTCGGCAAGGCTACATCCACGTGAAATCAAATTAATAAAGTAGGAAAATCATGTGTTTGAAATGATCAGTTGTCATTATATCTCTTGACCTAGACTTAAAAGAAGAACACAGAACAGATCGTGCAAGGCAATACAGGAAGTAGGGAGCCTCAAGGCAAGAGTACACTGAATCATTTAATCATAGAATCATAGAATAGTTTGGGTTGGAAGGGACTTTTAAAGGTCATCTACTCCAACTCTCATGAAATGAAGAGGGACATCTTTAACTAGATCAGATTGCTCAGAGCCTTATCTGACATTGAATGTCTCCAGGGATGGGATATCTACCACCTCTCTGGGCAATGTGTACCACTGTTTCACCACACTCATTGTAAAAATTTCTTCCTTAGATCTAGTCTAAATCTTTAGTTTAGTTTAGTTTAAACTAAACTCTTTTAGTTTAAAAATGTTACCCCTTGTCCTATTGCAACAGGTCCTGCTAAAAAGTCAGTCTCCATTTTTCCTAGAAGCCCCCTTTAAGTACTGGAAGGCTGCAGTAAGGTCTCCCTGGAGCCTTCTCTTCTCCAGGCTCAACAACCCCAACTCTCACAGCCTGTCCTCACAGGAGAGGTGTTCCACGCTGCTGATCATTTTTGTGGCCCTCCTCTGGATCTGCTCCAACAGGTCCATGTCTTTCCTGTGCTGAGGGCTCCAGAGCTGCATGCAGTACTCCAGGTGGGGTCTTCCAGAGCAGAGTCGAGGGGCAGAATCACCTCCCTCCACCTGCTGGCCACACTTCTTTGGATGCAGGGGCTACAAGTGCACATTGCCGACTCATGTCCAGCTTTTCATCCACCAGTACCCCCAAGACCTTCTTGGCAGGGCTGCTCTCCATCCCCTCATCCCCCAGCCTGTACTCATACTAGGGGTTGCCCCAACCCCGGTGCAGGACCCTGTACGTGGCCTTGTTGAACCTCATGATATTCATGGGGACCCATTCCTCCAGCTTGTCCAGGTTCCTTTCAATGGCATCCTGTCCTTCAGGTGGATGATTCTTCATATCAAATACTGATGTGAATGATTCTGAGAACCAAGTTTTACTTGAAAAGGGATTTCCAGTATTTAACAATGGAATCAAAGAACCTTTTAGGTTAACCTTTACGCTAGTCTAGACTAGACTATAATGGAATAGTTTACCTGGAAGGGACCTACAGTAATCATCTAGCTCAACTGCCTGACCACTTCAGGGATGACCCAAAATTAAAACATGTTAAGGACATTGTCCAAATGGTCTAAACCTCCCCTGATGTTTGAGCCTTGGTCCCTGAGCTTTGAGCCATTCCTAGGCGTACTGTCACTGGATCCCAGGGAGAAGAGATCAGCACCTCCTTCTCTACTTCCCTTCCTCAGAAAGCTGTAGTGAGCAATGTTGTTGCCCCTCAGACTACTTATGTTCAAACTAGACAAATCCAAAGTCCATATCTGTTCCTCACAGAACATTCCTTCCAGCCCTTTCACCAATTTGTTGCCCTCCTCTGGATGCATTCAAGGACTTTAACATCCTTTTTAAATTGTGGGTCAGAATTGCACACTACTCCAAGTGAGGCAGGACCACTGCTGAATGCAGAGGGATAACCACCTCTTTTAACTGGCTGGTTATACTGTGTTTGATGCACCCCAGGATACAGTTTGTCCTCTTGGCTGCCACGGCACACTGCAGACTCCTGTTGAGCCTGCTTGTCAACCAGCACCCACAGATCCCTTTCTGCAGGGCTGGTCTCCAGCCACTCCTCTCTCAATTTATGCTTGTGTCCAGCATTACTCTGTCCCAGGTGGAGAATCCAGCATATGTTCTTGTGCAATTTCATGCCATTAATCATTGCCCAATGCTCCAATCTATCTAGATTCTTCTGCGAGGCCTCTTGTCTCTCAAGAGTGTCAACAGCACCTCCTAGTTTAGTATCATCACCAATCTTACCAATCATTCAACTCCTGTCTCCAGATCATTGATAAAAATAATATCAAAGATGACTGGCCCTAGAACTGAGCCCTGAGGCACATTGCTGGTGTCTAGCCACCAGCCAGCTGTAGCCCTATTTGATCTCTTAGTGCAAAGTGTATTTCAGAAAGAGCTAATGGGTCTTGGGAGGCTGTGCATTTGAAATTAATTCTTCAAGAGTGTTTAGTCTTTCTTACTCTTTCCCTTCTTGCTCAAATAATAAAATATTTTTTTTGCCTGATTATTTTTTAATGGATGTTGAATTAGGGCTCAGGCAGCTAGAATAGGCATATGTATTCCATAAGCAATACCATAGAATCTTTTATACTTTTTTGTTACTTGCTGTTTTGATTTGAAAAAGTATTATGCCAATCCACAGCTTCACACAATTTGTGTGAACTAGTTTTGCCACCATGTGCAAGTTCTACTGTAAAATGTCCATTACAGTGAGTACCTTGGGTAAACTGAAAAAAACCCTCATCTCAAAAGCTTGGCATTGAACGGTTCATGCTAGTTAGATTGAAGTGGTTCTTAGCATGTTTAAATGACATCATTTGGCATCTGAAGTACTCTGTGTTCAGAGAGTTTACTCTTGCAGTGCAGTTACTGCTAGGGTGAACAGGAGTTATTTTTGATTAGAGAAAAACAAATATAGCTACAACAAAGAAATTTACACTTGGCAGCTGTATTCTACTAAGTCATACTTTAAGAATCAACAATTTTTCCTTAATTTAGTCCTAACCCTTTTTAACTCTACTTAGAGACATATCAGACAAAATCATTAGCATATTATAAATTTTACCCTCTGTATTACATCAAATTATGAGCATGTGTTGTGGATTACCATGTGAAACAGTACACATAGTATTATTGGGACATTTTCCAGAAATGTCCAAGCACTTTTCTGCTTTATTTATTACTAATATTTAGAAAAATAGAAATATAATCCAAATCTCCTCCCCAAGAAATTAGCTGTAGGAGTTCATAGCTGTGAGCAGGACCTTGGATCTTTAGTGGACTGTTAAGTGTCTGTTGGCATTCATTGATTTGTTGTCTATTATTGTATTAAAATTGAAAGTCTTTGAATTGTTATTTGCTGTGTACCTTATTGCTACAACTCAAGGAATAGAGTGATATATGACCAGTTTCACCTCTGTATAGTGTCATAAAGGGATACTATTAGAAATCCCTTATATTTTTTGGTGTTAGAAAAAAGGTGAACAGAATCACCGCCTGTCACTTTGAGGTTTTTAATTTGATATGATACTATAAGCCAATATATTTTTCATTATCACTACATTAAAATTCTTTCTATTTCACTGTGACTCCATGGAACAAGAAGACAGGAGTACTGAAAGGCATTTTCAAGTGTAATCCTATCCTTATTGGGCTTGAAAAAAATTTGGAGAATAAGCATGCAAAGTGAAATAAAATGGTCTCTGGATCTGGACTATTGCACCTTCTCCCTGCTGTTGGTAGTATTGGTTATTCAGTTACACATATCCTTGTCACCAGTAAGAAGGCTTACTTTATTGTCTAAGAAGAAACCTTTCCCAAGTCACAAACATGGATTACATAAGACCTCATCAACCAGTCAAATAAATGTATGAAGAAAATAACACGGTTAATAGCTTTTTTCTGTGAATCTTTTGGTATGCAAAATTTTATCCTAGTCTCCTCCTTTTCAATAGCAGACCTTTGAGTGTCTAACTCATAATTTCTACTAACTTAACATTAAGTTGTCCCTGCAGTGATGCTTTGTAATAGATAAAAAGGAGGCACTGAAATTTTTATTCAGAAACAGTATAAGCAAGTAAAGCTCTGTTAAGTCCAGTTTTCCAGTTAATGTTGGAGTTTAGTACTACACCGCCACATTACAGAAGAAGTAACTATAATCACATTCTATTTTATGGCATGCTCTTCTATAAAGATCAGAAGAAACTCTTGCAAACTTCATTTAACTAACTAATAATCATTAACCTGGTATATTCACCTCTGGCTGCTTAAATTTTCTGAATAGTGCTTCTTGAACATTCCTAGAACTTTCTTCTGTAATATTTTGGATTTGAAAGCAGAACATATGTTGCAGTCAGCTGGAGGATATCGGTGTTTGCTAATTTTTTTTGATGGTGTCCATATTCTATTAAATGAGAAAGTAATAGCTCTCTTTCAGCTTGAGTAATAGACTTTAAAATAGTGGCTGGCACCACCCCACCCCCCTTCCTTTTTTTGTTTTCCTTTGTTCTGAAGCCATGGGAAAGTCATGATAAGTTGGCAGGTTTTTCCTTCACTATTTTATGAATAGTAAGATGGAAAACTTGTTATTATGTTTTTATAAATAATTTATAAACAATTTGTATCACAGCAAGTGAAAGTAGAAGAAGGAGGAGTATAGAGTCAGGAAGGCTTCAAAAAGCCCTGTAGCAAAGTAGGAAGAAGCAAAGCATAAATTTAGTTCAGTTTTGCAGCTGAGTGATTTGTGGAGAACATTCACTGTCCAGCTGAATCTCTGAGTGATGTGGAAAAAGAATCATTCTGTCAGGAGAGAAAACATCTCCGAAGAAATCTTGATAAACATCTAGCTATCCTATTTCCTACAACTGGAGGAGAACTGAAAAGTTTAGTCCAACCAATTGCTTGGATTTCCTCACAATATACTTTTAGCCCTAATCCTAAACCTTTTCTATCCCTATCCTTAAACTTATTTCCTGTGAAGGTAAGGGGAAACTGTATATGAACTAGAGATTTTTTTTGCATTCTATGAAGTAGTGTTCTGCAGGAGATTGAAGATATTTAACATTCACTATGCAAATGATGGCGATGAAAGTTGTTAACATTCATTGAATACATGTCTTACAAAATAAACTAAATGTATTCTAGAATCACCTCACCCCCAATAAATCTGTATTTTTGTTTCATTTTCAAAGCATACTTTGCTATGTTCTGAAAGCACTGAACAATTTATAAAGTATTTCTCTTTTAGAGATCTGTGAACTAAAGAAGTGCCAATTTTGGTGCTGTTGTCACAGTCATTGAATAATTTTTGTCCTATACCAAGAGCAGGACATCCAGAACACCATCACTATTTCTCTGACTGAAAACTATTGTAAAGCCTTAATTTCTAGTGTTAATCAATATAATTTGATTGTAAAAAATTAATAGTAGGTAAGA